>NW_009702001.1:13145-28858 GCF_000703405.1 Apaloderma vittatum
GGGGCCCCCTGCCTGCACGACACAGGAGAGCAGCCCCAGCAGTCCTGCTGTGATGGGACTTCAGCGCTGGAGGCAGAAGTCCAGCAGATGCTCCTCGCTCCACTTGTGATCAGCAATCAGAGACCCAGCCTGCAGCAAAGCGCTGCTGCACTCGGCTGCAGAGACCCCAGCATCCAGGAGTCCCAAGTCTCTCAGCGGCTCTCAGTGGTTTGTCACTACTGGTCTGTCCCTTCACTCCACAAATTTCAAAGATTCAGAGTCATTTATATTGGAAAAGATCTTTAAGATCATCAAGTCCAACCATTAACCTGGCACTGCCAAATCCACCACTAAGCCACGTCCTTAACTGCTATATCTATCCTTAAGTGCTACATCTACCCGTCTTCTAAATACCTCCAGGGGTTGTGACTCAACCACTTCCCTGGTTAGTCTGTTCCAATGCTTAACATCCCTTTCAGTGAAGAATTTTTTCATCATATCCAATCTAAACCTCTCCTTGGTGCAACTTGAGGCCATTTCCTCTTGTCCTATCACTTCCTGCTTGGTTGAACAGACCAATCTCCACCTCTCTGCAATCTTCTTTCAGGTAGTTGTAGAGAGCAATAAGGTAGACGACATCCACAGCCCTTATCTTCTCCACTAAGCCGGTCCCCTTGTCAAAGAAGGAGATCAGATTGGTCAAGCAGGACCTGCCTCTCATAAACCCATGCTGACTGGGCCTGATTACCTGGTTGTCCTGCAAATGCCATGTGATGACACCCAAGATGATCTGCTCCATAATCTTCCCCGGCAAAAAGGTCATGTTGACAGGCCTATAGCTCCCTGGATCCTCCTTCTGGCCCTTTTCGCGGACCTCCAGTCCACTGGGACCTTCCCGGTTAGCCAGGACTGACAGTAAATGATGGAAAGTGGCTTGGTGAGCACTTGGGCCAGCTCCCTCAGTATCCCTGGGTGATCCCATCTGGCCCCATAGACTCGTGTGCATCTAAGGGGAGCAGCAGGTCACACACCATTTCCCCTTGGATTCTTGAGGCTTCATTCTGCTCCCCATCCCCATCTTCCAGCTCGGGGAGCTGGGTACTCAGAGAACAACTGGTCTTACTATAGAAGACTGAGGCAAGGAACGCATCAGGTACCTCAGCCTCTTCCTCATCCTTGGTCACTATGCTCCCCTCTGCATCCAATGAAAGATGGAGATTCTCCTTACCCTCCTTTTGTTGCTAATGTATTTATGAAACAATTTTTACAGCCTTTTACAGTAGTGTCCAAATTAAGTTCTGGTTGGTCTTTGGCCCTTCTAATTTTTTCCCTGCATAACCTCACAACATCCTTGTAGTCCTCCTGAGTTGCCTGCCCCTCCAAAGGGCATAAACTCTCCTTTTTTTCCTGAGCTCCAGCTCTTTGTTCAGCCAGTCTGATCTTCCTCCCCGCTGTCTTGTCTTTCAGCACATGGGAATAGCCTGCTCCTGAGCCTCCAAGAGTTCCTCCTTGAAGAGTTTCCAGCCTTCCTGAACTCCTTTGCCCTTCAGGACTGCCTCCCAAAGGACTCTGTCAACCAGGTGACCAAAAAGGCCAAAGTTCGCCCTCCAAAAGTCCAAGGTAGCAGTTCTGCTGACCCCCCTCCTTACTTCTTCAAGACATAAAACCTCAATCATTTCATGATCGCTATGTCCAGCACAGCCTCCAACCATCACATCACCCACAAGCAACAGGCTCAGCAGGTCACCTTCCCTAGTTGGCTCCACTCAGTGTGTCAGGAAGTTCTCTTCCACACACTCCAGGAACCTCCTGGACTGTTTCCTCTCTGCTGTATTGTATTTTGAGTAGACATCTGGTCAGCTGAAGTTCCCCACTAGAACAAAGGCTAGCAATTATGAGACTTCTCCCAGTTCTTTTAGAATATTTTGTGTGCCTCTTCATCCTGGTTGGGCAGTCTATAACAGACTCCCACCATGCTATCTGCCTCGTTGGCCTTCCCTTGGATTCTCAGCCATAAACACTCAACCCTAGGGTCACCCTCATTAAGCTCTAGATAATCAGAACACTCCCTAACATAGAGGGCTACCTCACTGCCTCTCCTTCCTCACTCAACCCTTCTCAAGAGTTTATAGCCGTCCATTGCAGCACTCCAGTTGTGCAAGTGATCCCACCGTGGTTCCATGATGGCAACTATGCCATAGTCTTCCTGCTGCTCCTGTTTCCAGCTCCTCCTGTTTGCAGCCCATGCTGTGTGCACCGGTGTAGACGCACTTCATTTGGGCTATTGATCCTGCCACCTTTTTGGGGTGACAAGCTCTAATTCCTACATGACCATTTTCAGCTGCTTCCACAGTTTCTAACACACCAATAACCTTCGTGTCTTTGCTGCCACATGGGTCTCCATCCCCTACCTCCAATGAGATGGCAGACCAAGGGACCTCACTAGCACACCATCAGACACAGTCAGCACCCCCAGAGGAGGACGATACTCACAGTCCAGGAAGCACCACTTGGGTGACAGCTTGTGGGATGACAGTGTCTTGGGTTTGGCTCCATCTCCCTCCTGCATAAAAAAAGAGAGGACAAAGTCACGTATCTTGGCCTCCTCATCTCTCTCCAGAGCATCTCTCCTGCTTTGGGAGGTCCCTGCAGACATAGAAAACACAGGCACTTGGATGGAAAGGAGAACTTGAACAGACACAGCACAGGACAGACTCAAGATGACACACACCAGCTCACTAGAGAGAGAGATGCCACAAGAAGAGACCAGGAGACCAGTGTGGTGGACATGACAGATGGGCCCGGGGGACAGAGCAAAACTATACACACCTGAGAGAGCAGGCGCTCTAAAGAAGAGGGCTGTGGAAGGAAATCCTGCAGAAAGGCAAGGTGTGCTGTTACAGCCTTTGTCTGGGCAGCACCCCAGCCCCTGGTCTCTGCCCTGCTTTGAGGCTAGAGCACAGTGGTTGCCCAGGAAAAGAGAAGAGGTAAATCACGAGGTGACTGAGGAACAACAGCCTCAATACACAGCTTTGGAAGTACAGGAGGTTGCAGAGATACGAGGGTGATGCCATAGGAAACTTAGAGGCACTAGGTTGATGCTGTAGGGAAGTGTTACCCTCTGAGCCCGGGAGATGCTAGCCACATGCCTGCCTGCACATCCTCATCAGTGCCTAGGCACAGGGCGGTCAGAGGACACGCAGAGCAAGGAGCAGATGCCAGTGTGCCAGTGCAGGCAAGCAGCTCTGCACCTCAGCCCTGCACGACACTACGCACATGCTGGATGAGATTCCCTCAGGCATGAGAGCCAGCTACCTGGAGGCTGAGCAAGGTCCCTTCAATCCAGAAAATCCAGCTGAGCAATGTGGCACCGGGAGGCACGCTGTGGGCTCAGAAGGCATTGCTCACAAGGAGCAAGGGTTACACAGCCCGTGACCCCATCACAGACATGCACTAGCACGCCGGCAGGAGCACAAAAGTTAGTACTTGCAAATGAAGAGTTGAAGGGGAGACAACTCTAATCCAGGCACGTGGAGGGGGTAGAGCTGTGCCAGGATGCACTGAGCCTGCAGAGAGCTGAAGGAACACAGCACAGCAAACAAAGGCACAGAGGAAAGACCTTCCTGAACACCCAGGGGGTGATAGGCCCCCATTGAATGTATGCTGGCTTCTTCCACTGCCCCATAATTTTTCTGAGCTGCTCACACTCTGGGCCTGGAGAACACGGTCAGAAGAGCAATGATGAGAAAGAAACTGCCAGAGAGCAGGGAGCAAAAAGCCATCCAGCTTGAGATCCCTCCTCCAGCACATGGTGAAGGCAAAGGGTGACCTGCTACCAGAAGCAGGAGTGTGTGTGTTGGTGTGTGCAGGTCGAGGAGGCTTAGAAATCCCTTCCCTGAGTCCCTCCATGCTCAGCATCCAGCCGTGACCACTTCCCACACACAAGCTCACCTCTTGCAGCTTCTCGATTTGGGTTCGGCACAACTCCAGGTCACTGTCTCCTGGAACCACGATGATGCCCAGCGGCACAGCTGCACAGCAGGATACAGACACAACTCAGGGAGCAGCCTGTGCTTCATACTCCACACCTCACACAGCTTAGCTGAGGGCATTGCCAATCTTGGGGACTGTGACTCCCAACCCCTGGTCACTCAGATGATCACTTACAGGCTTCCTTGAGCTTTTCCTTGTCATAGTGCAGTGCCTCGTAGTCACGCATGCCGATTCGGCTCACCCGGATCCGAAGCCGCTCCGGCACTGGCTGCTGGCTGCGTGCAGGGGGGAAGGAAAAGGGAAGAGATCAGAAAGTGACAGGCTGCTTCCTCCTTACACCACTCACCCGTCCAAAAGAGGCAAGAGCACAGGCTTGTACACACACTGGGCTGAACCAGTCCCATCCCTTCCCCTCCCAGCCCTCCTGCCTTGGAAAAGAGGTGACAGCTTGATCTGAGGAACCTACTCATTGAGCAGAGGCATGGAGTTGCGCCGCTTGGTCTTCTGCACCATGTTAGCTTGGTTGCGCAGGGAGATGTGGATGCAAGAAGCCGCCAGCTTGCAGGGCTCTCCATCCACCTGCATGGGGATGGCCTTGGATGTGGTGAGAACCACCTGCCGGCACTGGCACAGCCGCTCCCCATGGCCACCAACCTGCAAGGCAGCCTGTGAAAGGGTCCAGAGTGAGAGCAGAGCGCAGACACAGAGCATAGGGGTGGATGGGGGGAGCCAGATGTTGCAAGTCAACCAAGTTCTGAGAGCCTCAGGTCTGATCTCAGTGGCAAGGGATCCACAGAGATGAGGGCATGACAGCACCTTGCCTGACTCTCAGAGGGCAGACACTGTCACACAGGTCAGCATCACAACTCCTCGGAGGAGCATCTGTGGAGCTGATGGGCTGGCTCATGCTCAGTCAGTGGGACCAGTCTCTCCCTTGGTTGCTAGCTACAGTGAGAAACAGCATTGACTCACCAGGGATGTCATGGTGAAGCCGATAACTTCAATGCAGCCATCATCATGGCGCTGTGGCTCAAAGTCATGGTGCTCCCCAGGGTTGCCCCAGGGCATGGTGCCTGCACAGTACCTGTGAAGGGACATGAGTGATGCATGGGCAGGCACCCCAAACCTGGGCAGGGATCTGTGGCATGGGGGTGACACGTCCAACACATGAGGACAGGTCCTGGGGCCGCTCACCTGGGGATGTTCAGGAAGACCAGGCACTGGGGCTTCAGGTCCTGGATCTTGGAGGTCAGGTCTGTCCCATCACACTGAAGACAACACAGGGGTGTTCAGGCTGCTGTAAGGGGGGGCCTGGCCCACCCTACACACTTGGGAGTAAATGGCCCCCCTGCCTCTGCTCTCTATGGTCACTGTCCTCCAAGCCAGGGGAAGCTTATGCTCGCAGGAACACATCCTCTCCCCAGCCATGAGATACTCAAGTGTGCCAACTGCTCCTCACACTTCCACAGCTCATCCCCCTCCCTTGTCCAGAGTATCCCTGCACACTCACAACAAGCTTGACGTGCTTTGCCAAGTCTTTGGAGCTCCCAGTGAGGAAGTCAGAGAACGCCGTCTGCCAAGGTAAGAAACAGTTAGTGCCTAGACGTGCGCTGGAATGGGCTGCCTGCCCCAACCTTCAGACCTCAGCTGCTGAAAGCAGCAAATCTCCTCCTCATACACTGGCAGTACACCCACTCCTCTCCCCCTCCCAAAGCAACCTGATCCACTCCGCCTGCTATTTTGTCTACCAAAAACCTTGGGGTTTGCCTTCAGTAACATGCCCTAACACCTTAGTCCTGGCTTTAGCGAAGAGCTGGCAAGGCGGGTCTCCAGTGAGAGGCTGGAGTCACAAGAGAAAAATTCAGTCTCAATCTCTAGCGAAGTACAATAAAACAGACACATCAGGAGAGACAGTATGGCCTCTGTTACACAGACACTAGGGTCCCCTTTCAGTTTCACCATATGGAGAGGAGGGATGGTACAGAGCAGCATTCCATTTTAGTACTGCTCGTATACTGGTCACCCAGCCACCCGGGTAGGGAGGTATATTGAGAACAAAGATGGCCCTGAGACACTAAGCTCTAGAGGTGAGATACTGGAAGGTGGCATAATTACCCAGGGAGCTGTAACTGGCCCAAGGTATAAAATAAAAGACCAAAGCAATGTGGGGACTCTATGGAAAAGCTTCCCACTCCTCTGTGGGGGGGAGAGCCTGCCTCCCCACAGCTCCGGGGAGGTCCTGCCTGGGTGACCCATCCATGAGATGGAGAATAAGAACAATAGTGGCAGGAGATCAAGACAGCAACTGTACCACAGGCCAGAGAGCAAGCTGTACCGCCAGCAGCGCTCTCAGCCAAAGACAAGCTGTGACTCCCAGGGCTGCAGCCTTTCTCCGGCAACTCTCTGGCTTCAGAAGGGCTCAGCTTGGATGCACGTGAAGGCTCGTGTAACTCAGATGAGTAAGTTTAGAGTGTGGACAGGACGCAGGGCCATGCCTGTGCTCCAGCTAATGCTAAGGCTGCTATGATTACATGCTCAGATGTTCTCCACACACTCACCCCAGCGTAGAACATTTTATTCCGAAACCGGCTGTTGAACTTCTCTGGGTTGGCCTCTAGGGAAAGGAGAAAAAAAGTCCAGGTCATTGGACTGCAGATGGAAATACTTCATTTGCCAGTTCTCCCCAGACTCGGCTCTCCAGCCAGCTTTGGCCAGGAGGCAGCCCCCAGCTCTCTTCCCATGCAGGCACCCCTCTTCCCCCTCTGCAGCCCCAACTTGCTCCTCAGGCTTCACCTCCAACCCCTGTCCCTGGGGCAATGCTCTTGCTCAGTTTCCTGAGGAACATTTTACAGGAACTCCCTTAACACAGAGCCTGCCCCAGCCCTGCCATCCCCCGTACCTCGGGATTCGTGGAACTCCAGCGTCACTCGCGCATCAAAGCCGAGGCTGAAGTAGTTATTAAAGACATCCAAGGGGAGCTGAAATGGAAAGGATGAAGCTGCCAGTGTGTGGCCACAGCAAAAACAAAGTCAGGCTACAGCAGAGCCATGTACGCTGTCCACGAGGCTGAGGGAGACCGTTTGCCTTCCTCCCAAGAAAATACATAGGTCACCAGTCTGAGACGATGGATTGGACCCTGGATTCTAGGAGTAAGGGAGGTGGCCCAAGAGGACACACTCTGCTCCTTGAGATACTTCTGCTCTCTGAGATATCTGTTTCTGCCTAAAGAAACAGTCTCAGCAGGGACTAGGCTTATACTTGTTGCAAGCTGTAGTTAAAAACCTCTGGTGGTCATTTAGTTCTGATCCCTACATGCCTCACCATGAGTGCTATGGGTCAGAGCCACGAGGAGAGGAGCGGAATTGGAGCAGGGAGAGGAAAACACTGACTCAACACCGTAGTCCCACGTGCTGGGGCTGCCTGAGCCAGTGGGAGAAAGGAGAATGCAGCACAGCGAACAAACACGAAGTGTCCTACCTTGTCAGCGGCTGCCTCATCCTTTTCCTCAGGGTTTGCGTCAGGGTTTGGCTCCACATGTAGGTTCCAGCGATCGAGCTGCACAATGTTCCCATCTTCCACGTGTGACAGGATTTTGGACAGTGGCTCATCCGTGTAACCCTGGTAAAGAGCAGGACTTGGTGAGTCTCCTCTCTGCCTCCAGCAGAGATGCCCCTAAGACAGTGGGCTTTGGGAAGAACATCCCAGAGCAAAAGATGTGGAACAGATCGATTCTACTTGAATGCACAACAAAGTGAGACTTAAATTTAAAACAATACATTTTCCTTCTAAAAATCTCCCGAAGTTTGAAATTATGATTTCTTCTGTTAATGTCCTAATAGATTATAATATAATGCAGAATAAGTCAAATGTCAGAAGAACAGTAACAGCCAAATGGCACTTATTTGTTGGTCTGTATTTAGGGAAAGTCAGAAGACCCAGCCCATGCAAATCCCCACCCATGCGTCGACGCACTCAGCTCCTGCTGACAGCAGTGGCATCTTGTGCCCATCACTTACCCCACCCCAGTTCAGTGTCCTGGCCAAGTCATTCCCTGTTCCCAAAGGCAGGATGGCCACAGGAGGAGGTGGGTTGAGGCGTAACTGGTCCAGAATGGAGAGTATCCAGCCTACCTGCTCAAGCAAGGGAGTGTAAAGAAGCAGTTGGTTATTTCAGTGACCGGCAGGCAGGCAGAGGTGACCTGGAGCACTAGCGATGGCAGAAGGGCAGAGATGGGGTCCCCTTAGCCACCACCACCAAGGGTATTCACAGTCTTTAAAGCTCCAAACAGGTGCTGCACGAGATATCAGTAAGCCCAGTGAGGACACTGATCCCCAAAAGGGCTACAAATCCAGACATGACACAGACTAGCACTCCCTGGAGCAGAGCATGAAGGGACCCACAGTACTCAATGCCACCACCTGTACCATGGACACAGGGTGCACATTTTGCCCTGTTCTGGAGGTGGGTCGCTGCCAGCACTGGAAGGGCCTGGGGTGAAGGGCAGTACAGGCACGAAGGGGCTGGGGGACTCACCGTGCCATCTCCCCCACACGCCAGGATCCGGAGGTTGTGGACTTTGCGGTACAGCTCCAGCCTGCGGGGAACAGGGAGGGTGAGGAGGGGAGGGAAGAGGCATCAAAGGTGTCCTTGCCCTCAGAGCCCTTGGCATTCACAAAGCCACATGTGTGTCTCCCTCTTCATCCCCACAGTAACTTTGGCTTCACCAGCTCTTGCGGAGGAAGAGCAGGGTGTCCACAGCGTGCGTACACACAGATAAACCGAAACGCAGCAAGCAGACAAGACTCACACATGGTAAACTGAATGTAACGAACTAGGTCTGAGAACCTCACCCCACAGCTGGTCTCTTCGCCAGCAGTCTTAAGATCTGACCAGCCTTCTGTCAGGGAACACTGAGGCCTCTCAAAACACGAACTCGTTTGGAGGTCTCTTTGTACATGGAGCACATGGCCTCTGCCAGACATGGGAAGAGCTCTGGGGAGGAATCTCTGGGGCAGGGATGGGGGAGAGAAAGGTGCTGCCCCATCAGTACTCACGCCTCCTTGGGTCCACCCTGGCTGAGGTCAAAAACTTGCCGCGGGTTGAGATACCACATGAAGGACTGGATGATCTTGGCTCCCTATGGGGAGAAGAAAGACTTCACATATCAGGGAGTTCCCAGTAGACAGTAGAAGAAGGCATCTGGTCCTGGGGACAGACCAAGACACCATTATTCTGGGGGAACTCAAGCAGAGCCTGGCCTAGGTGGGAATTAACAGGCAGCAAAGTGGCATTGCAGGGGTTGTCCTGCCTGTTTTGCGGCTGAGACATCACCACCATGATGATGAGACCTCAGCAGCCAAATGGCAATGCCCTTACAGAGCTGCCTTCTCAGGGAGATGCAGGACAAGGCCATACCTGATTCCCACCGCTCTTGGGGTTCACAAACACCAGCAAGGGCTTCATGAGAGGAGCTGGCATGGGCTTGATGACAAAGGGTTTCCACCTCCCTTCCTGCAAGAGACATTGCAAGAAATGAAAACGCCCACCTCCACCTGAGCCCTAACATCGCGCAGGCCAGGAGTGGTAGGAAGAGAATGTCTCAGCCACCACTTAAGTCTTAGAGCTGGGATTTGCCCTGCTAGCATGCACCCTCCCTCCGCCTCACTCTCCTTAACCTCAGCACAGACTCAGCAAAGCTCCCTTGTTTCCTAGTTCCTCTGCCCTTCCAAGACAAGGTCATTCCTCATCCCTTCATCTCTTACCTCTGCCCCCTTTTTGCTGGATTTCCGCCTGAATGATGTTCTCTTCTTTTTCTTACTAGATTTCAGGGGATTCTAGAGCAAAAAGAAACAAAACCATGAGGAATGCGGGGCAAGCAAGAGTTGTGAAAAGAGCCACAAGAGCTGAGGTGACTTACCTGGGGCCGCCGGACCCGCAGAATCCAGGTGGGAGGAACGACGACAGCAGCATGAGCCCCCAGCGAGCAGGGCTCTTCGATGTGTTGCAGCATGAAACATGACACTTTGCTGTGATACTGAGGAAGGAGAAGTTTGTTCAGTTTGCTGGGGACAGCCACCTCCTCCTCTTCCCAGCTCCCTCATGCCAGTGCAGGGAGTGCTGGAGAAAAGCATGCAGGAATTTTGAAACGGGAAGGCAACGAAGAGAACGTTTCTCAGAGGGGCTCGCAGCTACCACGCTATAACCTCTCTTAGTCAGAGCTGTTAAGGGTAGGCTACAGAGAAGCAGCTTGATGAGTCTCAACCGAAAGCAGAGGTCATTAGGCGCAGAATAGGCTGGTATGACATTCAATGGGTGCTTTGCTCACCGCTTGTTTGCACCAGGAACAGCTGATGGCTACAATCTCTTTACTGTGGAAGGCAAACTTCTGCTGGAAACCCTGCGGAGGGAAGAGTAAGAGGCTTAGGGAATTCCCTTACAGCTTTCTACCATCCAACAGGACTTTCCCACTACTAAGAGAGACGTTAACAAAGAGAGCACGCCTGCAGCTGGGGCCCTCCAGATCCCTGTCAAATAGCCCCAACCACCACAACAGCACCGGGGAGGCCACTGCGCTCTGCAGGGGTGTCCCCATTGCTCAGGGAAAGCATGTCAGGAAGGCAGTTCCCTCCAAGACTGATTTGGCCCAGGGGGAGAACTCTATGTGGGAAGCACTTTTAAGCAGTGCTTCACTGTGCAAAACGGCATGTGGGTTTTGCTGTAGGCTGCTGCTGCCAAACGGGAATGGTGGGATGTCCTTAGTCCCCAGCCCTGTTCTTGGCTCTGTTTTGACCTTAGCTCTCCTTCAGCCTGAGAATAAAACCAAGATGCCCTCTCACCTTGCCACACTGCCGGCATTTCCCTTCCTGCCGCCTCCGGTGTACCCAGTGATGCCGGACAACAATGGGCTAAAGAGAGAAAAAAAAGGGGGAATGAAAGGCCCAGTGAGTGAGGGAATGCAGAAACAGGGAAGAGGAAGGGACCCAGGTCAACCAGAACCTCTGTTCTTGCAGCCAGCCCACTGCTCACATACACCAGCCCCAAGCCTCTAGAAGGCAAAGACAAAGAATCAGGGGGCAAAAGGCCAAATTAAGAGAGAAGAGGGAATTAAAACCAGAAAAAAACAGGAAGGAGAGGAGGGAAACTGAAGACTGAGGATCACACAAAACAAACCACACAAATCACACAGTGGAAAGTGGGCAAGCAGTAGAGTGGAGCACTGCTTTGGCCATAAAGCACATCTCCATCCCTTAACACCTCTGCCCAGGTGCTCCCAAGTGTCAGGTGAAAAACATGCTGGTGGAAAGTGCAAAAATCCCCAGGGAGACACAGTTTGTGCTCTCAGCAAGAAGATGGAAGTGCTTGCAGCTAAGCGGTGAACCACCCAGCTCCACGTTCCTCAAGGTGAGCAGCAGCCTCAAAGCCCTCCCATACCCATTTCATTCTGCTCTTTGCCCCCAGGCAGGTCCTGCCAGGCTGCCTCAGCCCCTGCCTGCAAGGAGGGGAGTGTGGCTGCTTGCAGACACCTTCTCCCTGCCTGTGGGCTCATGGTGGGACTTGTAGGGACAACTGCGAGAGGGTCAGAAGTTCTGTACCACATTTCCTAAATCCCACCCTGGATTAGGAATAGCACTGTAGGGAGTGTGAGTTCGCAGCCCAGCACGATAGGGTCCAACAGTCTGCTCTGGACAGCTTTTGGGATCATGATGGTGACAGAGGCAGAAACTGGGTCAGTTCCAGTATTGCCTGCCCTGAGAGCAGCACATGCGAGAGGATGACTTCTGTTGGCTTTAGTGGACATTAATCCGGTGGGTGGAAGCAGAAGAAGGGCTATGCACTGAGCGCAGCTCTAGTTCCCAGCAGGCAAATCCAGTGAAAGGGCTGACCCTGAAAGAGAACCCTAGCAGCACAAAGAATAGCACTTTTCTATGGAAACAGGAGGGAAGAGCCATTGCAGGAATTGAGGAATATTAGAAAGACAGGATGGAGAAGCACGGTTTGTGAGAAAACAGAAGAAAACCAGGAAAGGGGAGGGAGATAAAAATTGTAGAGGTTGGAGAGGAGGAAAATAGATACAGAAGACTGAGTGGGGGCAGAGTGTTGACAGCAGACTCCAAAAAAGTAAGGACAAATAAGGGAGTTGGGCTAAGAGTGATAGGGAAAGGAAGCATGGCGGGAGACGCAAAGGAAGAAAGGGAGGCTTAAAGTGGCGCTGAAAGCTTCACCTTATCAATTCATACTGACATTTCTGAGTAGGTAGCCCTGTGTTTGAGTACCTTTCCCCTGCTGCTGCTGTGCCAGCACAAACACACGTGGAGGGTAAAGCATGGAGGCTGATAGGCACTTCCACCAGCAAAGCTCAACAGACAGGTCCCAGGCCACTGTACTTACACCCAGTACATTAAAACACAGAGTAAAGGGGTCTGACAAGCACCACTATGGGCATCTTTCACTGCTACCTGGAGTCCCAGTGGCACACAGGTCAGGACTGAGTGATAAAGTCAGAAGTGAGCCCGTACTGCTTCTTTCCAAACTATGGGAGACTTGGGGACCTGCTGTTTTTCACAGCCTTCTCTACATGCTTGGGGATCAGCACAAGGGGGAATAACCTCTCCCAAAAAACACTGTTAGCAGGTTCCTGACATGCATCTGCAGGAGCTTTAGAACATGCAAACCAGTAGATGCTCCACATTTGCTGCCTGCAAGCTCCTCACTCCTCATACCCACTCTATGCTCCTGCCTTGCAAAGAAACATCTCTTTTACTGCGCCATCCCCTTGGAGCCAGGAGGCAGCATGATGCCTGTGCTCTGAAGGGCAACGTGCTGGCAACATCTGACTTCTTTGCCACCAAACTGGAAAAGGACGCAGGGCAGATGTGGGCAGCGTCTGAGGCACGTCTCTCACCTCCCGTACGTTGCGGGATCCTGACTCCCTGAAGGAAGGTTTGCAGCGGAAATTTATCTGTAGATTGAACACACATGAGAGGCATCAGTAAAACCATCATACCAGAAGGAAACCTACTGGAGTTTACTACATCAGGCTCAAGGCCACTGGAGATGTTCAGTACTTGCCACAGACTCCCTCACATATCTCTGTAACTGAACAAAATGGGGCCTGGGGTCCCAATCGTGTCTCTAGATGCTCATTTTGGTACTGTCTCCTCAGATGACCTCTCTTTGCAATGACATACTGCAGTTCCCCAATCTTCTTGTGTTTCACTACCCAAGAGGAAGGGCCGCCCAGGAAAAGGCTGTTACAGCTTTGCGAGCCACACAGAGGGTTTAAAAGGCCCTACTCACTTTCTCCAGCTGTTCAATGCAGGGGGTGTGTACTACGATCTTGCAGGCTGCACACTTACGCCTGGAGAGAGGTTTTTGCTGGAGGATGAGAAAAGGGGAGGAAAAAACCACATGTGAATAGCAATGCTCATAGGCTGTCACACTCAGCCTCCCACCACACCTCCTCCATATATTTCAGGATGTAGAACCAGTCCTATAGGAGAGTTAGATACAACCTAGGCTCCTTGCAAGTGAAGGGAACTAAGCGTGTGCCTAAAGAAGATGTTCTCGAGTCTGGCATAGAGCAGTGAGGTGCCCTTCAACTGCCCTATTCTGCAGTCTTTGGTCTCTTCTGACATTATTTGAGGGCACCATGGAAGCTGGCACCTCCAGGGCTCCCATGGCAAGCACCATGGGCAGGCACAGGGTGGCATCAGTGCTCCATGTCCTGCACCACAAGTGGGCTCACAAGGACTAAGCCTGCAAGCTGGGAGGGAGGACTGTAGCAACCCTGTAAGGTCAGTGCTGCCTGTGGGGTCAGGAGGCAGCAGGCTTGGGTCTCCAGTGCTCACTTTTCTCATCTATTGAAAGATCTTGGATTCAGATTGTCCCTCTAAGGGAGTGGAATCCCAAAAGTCTTTCCCTGGAATATCATCCTATCGTGTCCAGGCGAGCAGCAGCCCTGTGTCAGGTTCCCACTGCAAACTGTCAGAAATTGGGGACACAGTCCTCCGGCACGCAGGGGTAGAAGGGACACACTCCCCACCTTAGCAGCCCCCCCAGATCCTTGCATGTTCCCCAGCAGCAGCAGCAGCAGGACCTTTGCAGTCTCCCAGCCAGGTGGCAGCACAGCCCAGATCTGCAGCCCTGGTCAGGAAGGTGGGTGATGTCTGTAACTCACCAGCAGCTTTGCCATACAGTTTTGCTCTCCAACGTAGCAAAAGTCCCCAGAGACATTGGTCTCAAACCAGATGTGCTCCCCATAGACTGCAGTCTCCTGAAAGGCACAAGACAACACGTTTCTCTGAGAGCACACCCTGACAGGTATTCGAAGCTCTAAAACGCTTTGTGTGAGCTACAAGGTACCAGAAAATGCTGCGGGGTGGGAGGTTGGAGCTAGGTGTAGGCCAGGAGAGAAATACACAGAACAACCAGGATCAACACCTGGACAGAGCAAACCTCAGAAAGCTTCTGCCATGGCCCCACCTGTTGGAAACGAGAGGGCCCCAGGAAATCAGCTCCAAGATCTTAACAGCCCACTTGCAGTGTCTTGCAAAGGGAAGCTGCTTCCACCACCTCCTGAGAAGAGGCATCGGGGAAAGTTCGAAGCAGGGGACTCTCCTGAAACAGCTGCCATTCTATGACCTCAGAGTGCAGCTTAAAACCTGCCAGGCTTTGCCTGCAAAGACCTCGGCTGCCAGGAGCAGAAGAGCTGGCAGTGGAGTAGCTATGCCATCCTCCCAGGAACCACCTGCGCCTGCACAGCCTCTCCTTGCAGCACCAAGGAGTGCTGCCAACAGCACAGATGCTGGCACCAGCTGGTGGCAACAGTGGAGGCCATAATATGTCAAAGCCAAAGTCACCTGGGAAGCCTCAGCCTGGGAAGAGCCTGCTGCTTCTTGGCCAGGAGCCCATTTCATACAACGCCCAGCGAAACGTGCTACAACTTACGCTCCAGTCCACAGTGTTGCGTATCTGCCTCTCTGTGTCGCTCCTCAGGGCTAGCGCAGGGTTTGGCTGGGCTACCATGTGCTGGAGGCTGGACTTGGCAATAGCTTTCCTGGAAGACACAGGAGGGCTGGCTATTAGATCAGGGAAGGAGGAATATGTGCAAAGCACAACCTGCTACTAGGGCGGACAGTGATGCTGGAGTAGAAAATCATCCTCAGGACCAAGTGTGTGGAAATGAGGCAAATCTCCAGCACCATTAGCTGAGGAGTACCCACTCCTGCAAGGCAGCTCCATGGGACTAAGAGGTGCTGGCCACGCTCCTGACGGCTCAGGTGAAGACATCCTGCACCCAGCAAAAGGCACAGCTTGGGCCTGCTGGGTCAAAGCCCTCAGGGACGACAGGTCCATTGCAAAACAGCCTGGAATGCTCCACTGAGCTGTGGCGGTGGGGCTCCCTTTGCAGAGATAATGCAGAGCCCCAGTCCCACCAATGCTCCTCCATACCAAGGCACCTCAGAGCCTGGGACGTTTTGGGGACCAGCACAACTGGCTGGAAAAATAAGCAGCTGTTTGTCTGGGGCTAGCAAGATTCTCCCAGACGTGCTAGGGTAGAGGAAAGGTCAGCTGGCGAAAGCACGCATCTCCAGCCCACACCCAGTCCTGCCCCCTCCTTCCAGCCCTGGACTGGCAAGAAGGGACACCCACAAGCCCTGTGGGCTGCACCGAGAGCACCAGATGCAGCGCTGGCCTGAGTGGGAGATGCTCAATGGAAGCGAGCAGTACTACAGGACACC
>NW_009702002.1:0-66368 GCF_000703405.1 Apaloderma vittatum
TTTAATTTTTATTTTTTTATTTTATTTTATTTTCCAAATAGTTGTTTTTCTGGATTGCAGGAAACCTGACCTATGAAGAAACTGGAGCATCCATGCCGGACACAGTCCTTCTTCTCAGACAGAGAGCAAAAGGAAAGGTACACAGCATCATGATCTGTGAATAATAGAAGGTCCTCTGCAAATGGGAACAGATTATCAGTTCTGTTACATACGTTGACCATAGACTGGTATAATTAACAACATTGAGCAGTTCTCTCATTGTTTGTTAATGGAGACAAACCCCTGACTTCCATGAAGACAAGGCCAGCAATTCTTATTTGTCACTTCAAGGAACAGATACAGTGACACGGATGAGGGTCTAGAGTGACAAAGATGTGGGTCTGAAGTTCATCTGTCCTGTGGGTGTTGAGTAGGAAGCTGGCACCATTGTTTAGGTGTGCAGACAGCCAGAATGCACCTGGGAATATGCAGTCACTCACCTGGGTACATAAATAGTCCTAAGAAGAGGTACGACTATCACTGAACTGGAGCCTGCAAAATGTTTCATGATGTGTTTTAATTTATTTTCATACTCTTCCCACACTAAACATGATATGAGTATCTTACGATCCTCCCCTTGAAGGCAGTGTGGTTTCCCACTATTCTTTCTGTTGTGAGTAGTCACATGCCACCATCTTGCTCACAGTTTATGAGATAGTCTAGGTTTCTGATGCATAGGAGAAACGGACAGCTTAGAAGTTCATGTACTGATATATAGAAATCTGGTAGTGTCAAGATTTTGTATATATTAGTGCTGAAACACTGAATTATCATTTGATATTTTCTAACGCATATCACAGTCAAGAGAAATGTTGCATTGTGGTACTGCAGAAGGAAACATCATCTTGTCAGGAGGATAAAATCATTACTGTAAAATGAGAAAAATTATGCTGCATCTAAATCAACTATCTACATAATATGTTAACTTCTGGTATAAAATCTTGATAAATAGTAAAGGTAGAAATTCTTCCTGTTAAAAACTTTATCAAAAACCCTCAGGCTTGTTGTGGAAACAAAATCCCAAACCAATTGCATTAAACTTTTGTTAAAGAATAATATAGAGAACAAATGCATAAATCATCTTGTTAGACCAAGCTGAAGTTTTAACTATGAGAAGAAATCCCTTCAGGTCTGAATAAATAATACACTTCCTGAAAGACAGTTTTTATTTTTGGCATTTCAAAGCTAGAGTAAAACAGTTATTTCTAAAGAAAATCTCAAGATATGAAGAAAGCTATGCCTAATTTAGATGTACGGAAGTGTTTATTAGGATATCTTTTCAGTTTTATGTTTCTGCAGGTAAACAAGGATAGATATAGATGATCTACTTAATTTTATGGACATATTGTTATTACATTAATAAGTTACAACAATGTATGCATGTGAAATGCATACAAAATCTTTGAAGTGGATAGATTTCATTTCTTTCTTTCACACTGTTACACATGAGGGAAATAAATGATTTTAAAATAGAAAATATCATTGTAAATTGGAATACAAATATCTTCAAGTTATGGCTGAGAAGCTGGTTTACAGGTCAAACTTCAGTTCCAGAGTCTGGTCCTCCTCCTGCATTATTAATGACCTTACTATTATTTCCATGGGGAGGGCTTATGTGTTTATTAATAAGCATTTGTAGATGCTCTTGATCATAAATGACAAGTCCAAACATAACCTATAACTGAATTTTGTGCCTCAAACCTATGCTATCTGCAAAAGTTAAATTGTGTACTTTCATATGAATATACACTTATCCTAAGCACCTGTATTTTTTTCATCTTCAATTCACTTGTTTCATAGCCATTAATGCAGCCAGCGGAATCTTCATGCTTAGGTTCTGCACTGTTAGAAATAATAGACTAATAACCCCTCTTAACATTAGTCATTTCTATGAGCTAATGATCCCTTTCCTTGGAGGAAATCATCTTTTGCAAAGTTCTGTCATGGTCTTGAACGACTGCAACTTCAGATCAGGCTGTTAAACACTAATGGATTACCAATTCCTACACTAATTTTTTTAAAATTGCTTCTGTAACCTCCCTGCCTTCCTTTCATCCTGGATATTCCTTACAAGCTGTTGGAGCAAGGTGGATAATTTTTATAATATAGCAATAAACAGTGGAACAGCAACACTTTCTTTTTCAGTATAGCCATTCAGGATGCTTCTGTCCCTGGCCAGGCTAAGTTGCACTAGCCACAGCTTAATCATGGGATAATGGAACAGTTTTAAACTCCTTTGTTATTGGATTTGCCTCCTTTATTGCTTCTTTTGGGGGTTTGTTTGTTTGTTAGTTTTATTTTTCCCTTCAGAATTAAGAGAATATTTCACAGAATCACAGAATCATCCAGGTTGGAAAAGACCCTTGAGATCATCGTGTCCAACCATTAACCCTACTCGCAAGTTCACCCCTAGACCATATCACTCAACACCACATCCAATGCTTAAACACATCCAGGGATGGTGACTCAACCACCTCCCTGGGCAGCCTGTTCCATAAGACTTTCCAGAAAAGTGAACAAACAATCCCCCATTTGTGCCAAGGATCTGATTCTAAAACCTCAAAATTCAGACTCTTCAAGGATAATAATATCTACAAGTTAAAATGCATGGAGTTGAATAAATGGTATAAATCTGTGACAAATTACCATCCCCACTCTTGAATTTACAGGGATTTTTCAGGAATACATTTTCTCTCTTTTTTCATGGACATATTTTTCTGTTTGTTTACTTATTTAAGTAGTTTCCATTCTTAGAGTTGAACTGGTGGAAGACTTGTAAATACAGAAAGAAAAACAAGAAGAAAACAAATATCTAAGGAAGCTTCATGTTAGGGTGTTTTCTTGTTTGTTTCAAGTCATAATAATTACACAAATACAGGTACCTGAAACTTAAGAACAACCTCTGGGACATTTATTAGTTTTTCTGGCAAACTACAGTCAGAACATTTGTCTTAGCTGCTCTGTGCTGGCTTTTGACTCACCTTGGGAAATAAGACAAGTAGGGTGTGAGTTGTCTAGAGTTTTTCTATAGGGCACAAGCTCTTTTTTTTTTTTTTTTTTTTTTAAATGTTTTCACCCTGCTGGGACTCCCTGGTGGGAAGTTTGCTCAAATATTACATGTTTACTATATTTGAACTGCTTAGCTTTATTGACACATGTTAAACCAGGTAATAGAGACACCAAGTAGGGTGTGTGTAGAGGAATCATTTTATGGAAGATTACGGTGCCTGCAATGCAGTGCTGGATGTCTTTAGCAATGGTTAGCACAAGTTTTCAGGCAAGTCTAAATGTATCTCCAGAGTCTGAGGTTGTCTGAGGTTTTATGCCACAGACCTAATATTAAACTTGTGTTTCCTGCGTATTTTGCTGGAGTTCTGATTAAAAAAAGAAAAAAACAACAAAACCAAAACCAGAATGAACCAGAACTAGAAAAAGGTCAACAATCATACAGTTCTTCAATGTTGTAAAGAAAATATAAATCTGTGGAAAAACATCTATAGTGGATAGTACATTTCGATCAGAGTAAAGAAAAAACAATACTTCTCTTTTTATCTCACCATTAGACAAATAGTTAGAACAACAATAAAATCCAAGATCTGAGCATAAACATTCCCGCATGACAGCTCACACCATTTTGTGTGAGATACGAACTTGGGCTTTTTGAGCATTTGCATGCAAAGCCAGTGAATCTCTTCTATTACACTAAAACATCACCTTTTTATTCTTCTGCTGCGTACACTACAGCACGCAGAACAAAATAAAGTATCTCCCTCTCATCTCACAAAATTTCTGAACACAGGTACAAGCCAACACGTTAATTATAGACTTATAAAATTGGTATTAATCTTTTTTTCTTCCGATATAGATTCGTTTTTATTGCCACAAGTTGCCATAAATTGCTCATTAAACTTCAAGCAATGCAATGTAATGCTTGCTACCATTTATAGGCAATGCTCTCCAAAGTATAATTAGAGGGAGTATTATGACACAGAACAATGGAGACAATTATTTCTGAAGTTTATTAATGCTAATTAGCATATGGCATCTAAGACAGCTGCTGATACTTCTCTGCTGAATACTGAGGGACTAATTAGTGTTTGATGTTAATTAGCTTCTCCTGCATGTTCATTGTCCTTAGATGCATACGCACTGTCACCACTGGGCTATTAAAAATCTGGCCTAAGCTTTCTTGCAGTGGCAGGATACGGCATTTAGGAGATTTTGCAGGCGCTACAAGACAGCTCTCTAACATGCCCTTAATAGCCAGTGTATGGGCTTTAACAAGCCAAGCTCTCAAATTCTTACTGCAGTACATCATAAAATTTGTTTTAAAACTAGCTGAATAGTTTAAAAATGACAATTTTGATAGAAATAACAGCCCTACAGATTGAAATATCACATATTAAGAACTGAGGAAGAGGAAAACAACAGAATTTCACATCCTTACTCAATGCTATCTGCCACTTGATCTTTCATTCTGAGTATAGCTAATGGCTTTTTTTCTTTTATTTTTTTTTCTTTTTTCCTACAGAGATCTCTATTCTCAGGGTATTATCAAACTCTTCTGTCTTACAAAACACTTTTGGAAGTTTGAATATTATTTTTCAAAAAACAAACTATAAGTTGTTTTATCTCTTGCTAGCAAGCAGGAAATAAACATATCTGCTTTCTTTGCTAATAGATTACTGATGCTTTACACGCGAAGTTATTATTTAAGATCAGATTTTCATCAGAGTATGTTAGCATTCTGCTGAGAAATCCCTCTGTCAGTCGTAAACCACTTGTTTTTCGGTAGTTAATAATAATTTGCTTTAGTGTGGCCATATTCGTATATAATTAGAGGCTACTTGTTTCCTTAAGCAGTAGGAAAGAGTTGAAAAAGGTTGAATTACAGAAGTGAAAAACAAGCCAAGGGCAGCAAAGTTTGCTATTATGTCTTTTGTGGGGGTCAAGATTGCCCTTTATTTTGCTGTAACAGCAAGTGTCTTGGCGAAACCTGAAACAAGGAGGAGAGGTGGCAAAGGACAATCTTGGAAACAGTGTACAACACAAAATGATAAAAAAAATGTCAAAAGAGTAAGGAAAAAAAACAAATAAACACACAAACAGAAAAGATGTTAACACAGGCCATCTAATATGTGAGGAAGATGTGAGGGGGGTTCTTGATGACAAGCAGTGGAGATTTTGAAAATTATGAAGTATGAAGCTTATTGTCATCCTCAGTTTGATCTTGAACTATGTCCATTCCCCACTCAGTTTCTAGACTTAGGTAATGACTGTTGATTTAGGAAATTGTTTTAACACTACAGCTGCCTGAGTCTTTAAAATGGGTTAACTTCATAGGCACAAGTTCTGTAGCAGCAGCAAGATCCTTGATTATGCAGGAATAGTTAATATTACACAGAAAGGATCTCTTTCAGACAAGTTGGGTCTAAAGCAATACTTAAAAGTTGTGGGATGAAGAAGCCTGGTTAAGAAAGTGTCCATTAAATACTGATGAGGCCTGTGCTTTTTGCAAAATCCAAAGCCTCTGAGTTTTGTTTAACACACACGATAAAAGTGAAGTTTTAGGAGATTTCTGATCTGTGACTGAAAAATGTTTTGTTATTTCAGATGAATAACTGTCTTTGATAAAATAAAAATTTCTGACTGAAACTTAAAATAAACAAAAATAGTGTCCAAGGGGAAGCTTAGTGAAGATGGATGACTCTGTTGACATGATTGGAAAAGCGAAACATCAGTAACACCAAAAAGGGGCATCTTCTAAAAAGAGTAGTGAAATTCAAATTGAAAATTTAGCAAAAATAACATAGGAAGTAAATATAATGGAATGACAGTAACAAGCAAAAAGAATATGAATACGAAAGATGCAAGAATTACAATAGATCAGCTCTGCACCTAAACAGCACAGGTAAAAAAGACTGGGCAGTATTTAGCTCCCATATGTTCTCACGCTAATGCCTCTCAGGAATTATCGACAATGTTGAGCATAAGAGAAATAGTCTGTTAGTCCCAAGCAAAAGTAGCATATTTGTTTTCAGTTGGACTCTGGTGTGTACAACAATATGCTGCCATAGGCAGTAATAACTACTCTGAAAGCATTAAAGGGGTAACATTTAGGGGGGATTATGGCATAAGTATTTCTCCACAGAAAAACTGTAACTAAGCAGATAAAGAGCAAACTGCAAAGGATAAAATTCCTAATGGTCCCAGAGAAAAGAGACCTGCTTATTAGATAATCATATTATACTTTAACCAAAAATTGGACTTACTGTACAAGCAGAAAGACTAGAATAATGCTGAAATATCCTCCATGGAGTGAAGAAGCTCTCAGCAGGCATTAGAATACAGGTGCAACATCTATACTGTCCCAGTTTAAGACCTCAGGAAAGTTTTCCTACAGTCATTCTTGTCTGGGAAGGCATATTCTTACTTGATTCTTTCATCAAATGGATAAAACCATCAGGAATACATTAAGATTACAGAAGTAAGAAGATGGTAATTCTTTCTTATGTGTGGCCTAAAGAGGAAAAAAAAAGGGAATATTTTCTTATGGATGGATATGCTTCTTATCTCAGTTCTTCGTGGAGAAGGAAGAAAATTTGGCTTATACCCCTCTAAAATATCACTTCAGGAGTTAGGGTGCACAGGGATGTCTTCTAACTGTCCTTATTGGCTGCCTCATCTGTGGCTGCCAGCAACTAGGTGCAACTTGATTTACCAGTTCATTTCTCTTCACGTGCTTGAGGAATCAGACTCTGAAGAACCCCACCAAAAACATGTAGGGAAGGACATTTAACTGGCACCTGATGATACATCAAAAGAGAGGGCAACTAAACCCCCTTGTATTCCAGCTTGTCCTCAGATATCAGAGGGGCTGGGGGCAGCTAGGCTTAGGTTCTGAGTGCTGCCCATGTCATCGTTAGTATTCTGGACTGCTAACGCGACGCGCCAATGTGTCTTTGATAAGGCAGAGCCTCTGGACTCATAGCCAGCCTTCATGAGAGTGGCAGCATTCCCTCAAAAACTCACACAGCCAACCTCAACGTGCCAGTGCCAACAGGGACTCACACAGTCAGATCAGAATTAAATGAAGTTTATTGAAGTAACAGATACACAGATTCGTTTTGACCGCCGATGATAAGTGACTGACTGCAAAGCACGTGCAAAAGTATATAAGATACAGCCTGGCTACAAATATGTTAAATTATAAAGCAGTTCTATAAAGATTTTCTAAGTATCCCAGGAAAGCACTTGGCAGAGCCAAGTGTTTGGATTTTACCCAAAGGCATCCCCATAGGGGAGAAGAGAGGTTCAGCCTGTCAACTGATCCCAGAAGCCAAAGGTAGTTGGTGGTGCTGTCTTCCCTGACTGTGGTGGTATCTTCCCTAAAGTTCCCCCTCTCTTGGGCTGTTCTGACATTGTTACCTTTCAGCTGGAGCTTGAGTGACTTTAGTCATGCATATCTTTATTGTGATTTGTGTAAATTTTCCTCGCTTTGCCTCTAAAGATATAGACTATAAAAATTGAATGCGCAAGGTCAGTGAGGGGATGGTCACACCTCATAGGAGGGTAGTTTTTGGGGTGGAGGTATGTTTTGGTATTATAATGAGAGTATAATGAACACAGTTCACCCTAAGGATGGTATCTATCAAAAAATGACAGGCTCTTAGCCCAGGGTAGTTATGTGTAGTTAACTGGCTCCTTGATGTCTCCAGGTTCCTCTGGAGCTTCACCACAGTATATCAACTCTGTTCCACAGTCTGAGAGGCTTTATCTTTAGAGGGAGAAACATGAAGCTCACTTAAAGCCATCAACCTTTAAGGTTACCTTAGAAACCTTTGTGGGGAGAGCTCCCTGCGCACCAGCTGCACAGTGTCCTGGAAACTTTCTCAATGTTCCAATGGGTGAACAATGATATGTAGGTAATGAAGTAATTATAGACAATTACCTTACATCAAATAACATGAGAAAAGTTAGTTTCTGAGGGTCAAATGCTCTTGCAATGTTTTAGCCAAGATGGTTGCCTTGTGGTTAGAACTAATATTTATGCAGAGGTGCCTTAATCCCACACCTGACACCAGTGACTCCTCTACCTGCTCTATGGTTGCTTGTGCCACCAGATGAGAGGGACACGCAGGGTGGGTGATCTCTCCCATTGCACAAGTCCCATTTTTCTGGGATCATCATAATGCATAGAGGCAGTCATGAAGTGATAAAGGTGTTCTGAAAGAGATACTATTTTCTCTCCCTGCTCCAATGAATACATTTACATATTTTTTATAAAACAAGATAAAAAGCTTGTGACTTTCATGTTCACAGAGGAAAATCTGTCAACCTCACCTCCAAGAATCCTGAAAGAGTCAGAAAACTTAGGATACATATTAAAAGCAAAATACTTTTCTCTTGTCTTCCTAAATTTTCAAATCAGTCACCTGATTTTTTTAGGACCTCACAGATGCCTTTTAATATCTTTGCTGTCTTTCAGCCTAAGAAAAAGATGACTGAGGAAGGACATGAGAGAAATGACATGACAAAACTGTGAAAAGTGATGAACTATTCACTGTTCTTTTTGACACAAAAACTATCTAGTGAGAGAAGCTGGAGATACAAGATTGGATTCTTCATGAAAAGTGTAAATGAGTAAATTAGAGGTCGTGGGTCATTCAATCTAATACAAAAGAATAGTCTACTGCTTTCCTTAGAAAAGTGCTTGTGAATATGGGACAACAAATTAAAAATTGCAAGCAATGGTGCACTTTGTGAGAATGCTGATATTGATTTATTGTTGAAACTTGATTTATAGTCAAATAGATATTTTTATCACAATATAGTTATTGCTAGTGTTCAGAATGAAGTCTGGCAGTGGTGTCAAGTATTTGAAAAATTGTATCTATTTTGACCTAATATAATCACTCTCGTTTTGAGTAAAGCAATCAAAACAACAAACTCAACCTCCTTCTCAAAACTATTAGTCTTTGGGTTTTGTGTATATAAGTAATTGTTTACCCATTGCCTTGTTCTCAGATTTCAAATATTTGCTGCAAATTAATCCTAACATCCTAAAATTACCCATAAACTGTTTATTTCTGTACTCTGTAGACAGCTTCATTTGACAGTCAGTAATGGTCTCACATACTCTGGAGACTAAGTAAATGACTAGTGAACAAGTGTGAGACTGTAGCTCAAAAATTGGTCTGAATGGCCAATTTTTTTCTTCATTTAATTTTTAAAAATTATGCCCACTCTTCTAGAAGTATGATACGTTTATACCTGTGTGAAAGGTAGCAATATACATAAATCTGCTAAAAAACTCAAAAGGGAAATAAATACTTATATGCTACTGGATCTGCCAAGGAATTTAAAACATATTTTTAATACTCTGAATATCTCTTGTTATAGTCTAACACATTTTTTGGGCCATTTTTCCCTAGAAAAGAGATAGGAGAATCAGGTTAGCACTCAGTTTGTAAATCAGTGCTGACAGAAGCTGTCCTACTGAGTTATAAAATGCTATGAAAATATGGCCTAAAGAAGGGCTGTCCTGGTGATGATTTAATTTCATTTAGTGGAACCGGCTGTTAAAATCACAGCCCATTTCTAAACTACCCTGACTGCATCTCGAATCAGTGTTTCAGAGACTGAGGACCTGAGGGAAGAGAAAGGATCCTCTTGGGACTTCATCCACAAGTCATTCCTGTATGAACTTCTGTTTTGTCCTTGGATTTACTTTGCCAATAATCTCATAGCCATTCTGGATTTAGAAAGCTCTGTATGAAGCTGAAATGTCAAAGTAAGAAAACACTCAACTTTGACATGCCATTTTTCTTTGTTTGTGTGAACATTATCACCTGGGCCCATGTATGCAGTATGCAATCATTAGACGACATCTAAATATATTGTTACATATGGTAATTGACAGCTACCTGGAAAAACAAATGCACAAAGATAAATTTTGCTGGTACCTTTCAGGCAAAAAGTGCTGAAACCCAGCGACAGCACTTTTGTGTTACATACACTGGTGATGCCGTCAATGAACAGGCAGAACTGTAAAGGGGAATACCCTGAGTTCAAGGATTACAGCTACTCTGACTATAGTTAAAAACAGAGGGAAGCTTTCTGTTTTGAGGGAAAACGGAATACTGGTAGCCGTGAACTAGTCATGCAGAGTACTTTATAGGCAGCTTCTTGTAAATCTTTGCAGATGAAAATAACTAGGTAATGGAAAAAGAAGCATAAACCAAGATCTTAGTGGTGTTAAAATGTCCAAGAAAATGTCATTTATAAGGGCCTTGTAAAACAAGGCATTTAAAATTCAAGATTAACTTCTAAAATGCTTATTTGACACCTGTACATTGTGGTTTTGCTTCTAATATGGAAGATATGCTTCTTGTTTCATAAGCCTGGAAAAATAATATTTTTATTGAAAACTAAAACATGGCTTTAAAAACCTGAGGGAAGAAAAACAAATTCTAGTTTTTAGTAAATAAATCATATTTTTCTATTTTATTGTTTGATTCAATTCGTTGAGGCATATATGTGGAGAACGTGAGGGGACATCCATATGGTGACTGACAGTGGGAAATGATGAAATATCAAGCAATTCGGTCAACCAATGTTCCATAACCATTAACTCACTTTCCCCAAGATTGACTTAGCAGTTTCAATTCAATAGTTCTTAAAAAAAAAGTAAACAAACAAACAAAAAAGTCCTAGGTTTTATGCTATGTTTGATGTGATCATGGTCAGAGTGTAAATTATAGAACGTTTTGGGTTGGAAAGATTATCTAGTTCCAACCCTATCTGCCATAGGAAGGAACACCTTCTACTACACCAGGTTGATCAAAGCATCATCCAGCCTATCCTTGAACACTTCTAGGGAGCGAGCATCCTCTGGGCAACCTGTGCCTGTGTCTCACCATCTTCACAGGAAATTATTCATTCCTAATATCTAATCAAAAACTACCCTCTTTAAGTTTGGAACCATTACCCCTCATCCTATCACTACACTCACAGATAAAGAGGCCCTCTCCTTCTTTCTCCCCAGAGATTCCTTCTCTCCAGGTTGAACAGTCCCAGCTCTCTCAGCCTGTCTTCATAGGGGAAGTGCTCCAATCCCCCAATAGTCTTTATGGCCCTCCTCCGGACCTGTTCGAGCAGGTCTATGTCTTTTTTATGCTGGGGCCCTGGAGCTGAATACTCCAGGTGAGGTCACACTCAGAGGGGGAGAATCACCTCCCTTGACCTACTGATCATCCTTCTTTGGATGCAGGCCAGGATGTGATTGGCTTTCTGGGCTGCAAGTGTACATTGGTGGCTCATGTCCAGTTTTTCATCCACAAACACCCCCGAGTGCTGCTCTCAACCTACTCGTTGCCCAGCCTGTATTTGTGCTTGGGATTATCTCAGTCCATGTACAGGACCTTGCACTTGGTCTTGTTGAACTTCATGAAGTTTGCACAGGATCACAAATCAAGATCAAAGATCTTGAAATATCTCTTGGATTTTTCCCTCATCCTGCATGTGTAATGCTGTCCATCTGACTGAAACTTCTACCCTGTAAAATACTCAGAAATACTGGCAACCATTTCTAAAAAAAGATGTCCTCGTACTCTGTCATTCAGTCACAAATTACTACGTCTTTTTTGTCTTCATCTTACTTGGTTTTCTCCCTCCTTTTCCTGCTATGTTTTTCCCTTTCAATTCTTATCCTCTTTCAATTCTGTCCTCTTTTATCTTTTAATACTCACTTGGTCTTCCATCTAAAGTCAGAAAACAAAGTACAGGGATGATGACTTACAGTAGCTGTGGATTCTGGTAACTGTAGCTTAGATACATGCTATAGCTATATAGCAGTCAGAATGCCAGTGAAGTCCAAAACTGTGAGAAAGAAAGTGGAAGCAGAAAGTTCAGAGAACAGTAAATTAAAGTAAACACTTACAGGGCAGGAGGAAGAGTGCTTTTTATATTAAGTCTCCAAGAAAACATAGACAGGTGGGATTTTTTTGGTGGTGGGACACGAGCAGGGATTAAAAGGGTTTTAGGGAGTGTCTCGTGTCTTTCCTGCACATATAGCTATAACTGTAGTTTATGCCTGATATTCCTTAGGGAACCATAAAAAAAGAGTCTTCCAGAGAACAATATCAGCACAGGTTGAATTATTACAATTTTTAGCAGCAGCTTTACTGAAATACTCTGTATCACAAATGGAAGTTCTAAGTGGAGACTGACAGGTTGTTATTAAGTAGGATCTCAACACATTCATACATTAGCAAGAAGGCACCTCTGATTTCAGGACTTTTCCCTTATCCATTTTCCAGTCACACAGAATATCTCATTAAGTAAAAAAATGGAAAATGTGTTACATAAATTTTAACTTTGAAATCATGCCTGCTCCTTGATCATCCTGATATCAATACTACTGAATAGAAGACAAGAATCTGGAATAGAATGTTTAGTTGAATATATACTAGAATAGTTTGTAGAGTGTGCTACATCCCTGGAAAGCCCAGTTCATGTTCATCCCAGAAGATGTTGGACAAATTTTCATGAATTATCTTGACTTTTAAAGAGGGCCCACATTAGTAACCTAAGCACTACAGCTAACCCATATGTTGTTCACAGTAAAGAAATAAAAATATATACACAAAATAATTTGGATATTGCCTGGAGAACATTGTACTTCCTACATAGATGTTATATTTTGAATGTATTTCACATCTGCAAACACAGGGGTTATAATGAACTTTAGTGAAGCTGGTCTGGTAGGGGAGGTTTAGATCATCTATAATTGGAGATATTTGTTAGCATGATAGGGTCTAGAGGGGGAGGGAAAAAGCCTCTCTCAAATTCATCTTCATTCAAGAACAAGGGACAGTGAAGAGGTGTTATCTGATTATCTTTTTAACAGAAGAACAGGTAAATTATTACTGCCCTCTCCCAAAAGCTAGAGAAGGAAATATAATTTGTCACTCAAGCATTGAAAGTAGCTATTTTTAATCATTATGTTTTGTAATAGATCAAAATTCCCCATTATTATAACTCTTTTTTTTTTCTTGTAGCTTTACTCAGATTGTGCCTTACAGCTGTAAATAGTGAGTTTCAAATCAACTATCTAAATAGCAAATCCAATTACAGAAATACCTGAATTTACCAAGGGTGATAAATGGTAAAAATGCATGCAATTGAGCATAAAAAGAAATATATTTTTCTTGCATCAATAAAAAAGGGAAAGGTTTTAAAGAAGGAGTGGTCAACTGAATCAGCAACAGCACAAAACACCTAAAGAATGCACCAGCATTCAGGTCTTCGAGGATTTCTGTTTCCCAAGCAGGCAGTAGTCTGAGTTGTTCTTCATATTAAACGCTGTGGGCAATTTTGTCTTATAACCTTCCTTAGTAAAATTTTTGTTGTTTTTTTGTTACTATTTTTTGTTTGATTTTGTTTTGCTATATTTGTACCTTTGTTTGGAATAATCAATGAGAAAAAAATAATAATTTACCACAGGCTCTTTTCTTGTGCAGCGAGTGTAGGAGAGACTGTGAGGAGGAGGTTAGAAGGCTGGTAATCAAAAGTGCAAATGAATAATAAGGGAAAATAATTCTTTAGGGAGAACATGAAACACTTTCTTATCTTCCCAGCACATATTCCCGTTTTCCTTAACACCATACTCTGCATCTATCTTGAGGTTTCTTCCTGAAGGACATCCTGCTGTCATGCTCTTTGACAACCAGTGTCTGGTGAGCTCGTGTTCTCAGCCAGGCCCTTTACTGGATAGTGTCTGACCTAAAACTATTTATCTTCCTGTTACATAATTGGCAGAACTGAAGATAAAATTGTGTATTTCATTGCTCAGAATTTCTTAGTAACACCAAGAAAACCAGAACGGATATATTGGAGAAAATTACTTAAGATGTTCTGAGGCAGTATGAAAACTTACGGCGAGAGTTTGAGTGAGCTGGGACTGTTCAGCCTGGAGAAGGGAGGACTCAGGGCAGTAGGAGGTAACAGTGCCAGACACTTATCGCTGGTGCCTGATAGCAGGACAAGAGACAGTGGGCACCAGTCAAAACACACAAATTCTACCTGAGCATAAGAAAATATTTCTTTACTGTGAGGATGTTCAAACAGTGGAGTAGGTTTGTGACTCTGTGATTTTCCTTGGATGCATTTAAAAGTTAAGTATCCACAGGTGAGACAGGCTTTACTGCAATTGTGGAGGTTAGAGGAAAATGAGGGAAGTGTACCATCTATAACTGAAGAAAATGCTGCCCCCACCAAAAAAAAGAGAAAATTTTGTTAATTTACAATCCAAAAACTGGTCAGAAACTACGTTCTTTTTGTTTCCTTTTTCCTTTTTTTTTATTTCTCTTTTTCTTTTCTCTTTATTCTTTTCTCTTTGTTCTCTTTTTTCTTTTACCTTTTCCTTTTTCTTTTTTCTTATTCTTCTTTTTCCCCTTTCCCCTTTCCTTTCCTCGCTTCCTCTTCCCCTTCTCTCTTCCCTTCCCTTCCCTTCCCTTTTCCTTTTTTAGCTGTCTTCTCTAAGTTGAGTGGGAGCCTCTCTTCCTGTGAATTTAAACCATTGAATATGCACGTTCACTGGCTAAAATAAATCAGAAAGGACACTTTACTGCTAGTTTATAAGCAAACAGATTTTCCAAGATGTTTGGTATGTGATAACAAAAAAAGCAGTGTAATTTTTGTTGCTCTTTTTTAGTTTGAGGAGAAGTTGTACGTAACTGAAGTAGTTGAGACGTCACTGTATGGATATCATGGTGGAGGCAACTAAAATAGAGATTGATTGCAACTGAGACAATCTGTAAGGAATTAGGTGTGAAACTTTAAATGTGTGTTAGTGATGTGCAAAAATCTGCAGTATTCCCAAGAGAACCCATTATTTCCATATTCACTTGTAAATGTTTCCTCATGTGTGTGGTTATCTGCAGCTCTAAACACAAGGTTTCTTTGGGCCTGTGGCAACTAAATTGCTGTCAGGGGATTTTTAGTTGAACTTCCAGTTCAGTCCTTAATAAATAGAACACTTTTAAAAAATAATAGTGGACCTGAGATTCTCATTGATTTCACAGCATAAACTAATTATAGGAAAAAGTATTACCTTCTAAGACTAGGAATCATTTTCTCTCGGGATTTTTCTTAGTAACAGTCTTGCTTTAAATTCAGGTACTTTATAGTGCAGATAGAGAGTTTTCAAAGTCAAATATAGACATTATTTGTCTTTAGATGCTAAAAAAATACTTTCCTGCCGTGTCCTGTCCCCCATCTGTCCATCCCCTGTCTCTCCTCCACCAAACAGAACAGTAACTCTTTACAAAACTTTTAAATTCTAGAAATATTATTTTTATTACTTTTACTTCCCTGCCTCAATTTAATGCAATGTATGCTTCATCTCCAGGGATAGTCAGGTTTTATGTACTTCTGTATTTGTCATCTATTTCTACTGTATAATTTTTTAAAAATAAATGCAGATGTTTGTTACCTGATATTCCCTCCTCTGGCTAGTTCCTGTGCTTCTGTTTCAGTTCTTGTTCATAAGTAACTTTGACCTCACTTCTGAGTATCTTTTTATTCACCATTTTATCTCCTTCTTCTCAGGATTTTTAAATCCTTTGGTAGATGGAGCTTGTTTCCCCAAACTCAGAGTATGCTACCAGGTATATTATAACCAATTGTTTGGTGTGTCTTTGTTGAGACCATAGTAGGAGCGAAGTCAATATTTTTTTCTTGCTATATTTTATTTTCAATAAGAAAAAAAATGTTTCAGTGAACTAGCTGTAAAAAATTTCAATTACAAAGTGTTCTTTCAAATTTCCCTATGAGTAAGCTATTTAAATTTCTTTCTCACTTCTGTGTTTTATGAGTTTGTTTTTTTATTTTTGCCTGAGAGCTATTTATATTTAGGCTAGCACTAACACCAGTGAAACTATTGCTGTCATATTGTTAAAAAAGATGTCTGTATCTCTCATTCATAGGATTTTGCACTGATATGTTGTAGGAATAGAAACATATGAACAATTTACAGGCATGGTGGTTGTCTCTTATTTACTAAAGATAACTTGCTTGAAAAACAAAAAATACAGTCATTAACTCTACCTTTCCCCCCCACATAACATTTACTAAGGAAAAATTGCCCACCAGCCCCTTTGTTCTTGAAATTGTTATTTTCAGTACTTGTTAAAATATGGAAAATGTACAATACTGTTTTTATATGATTCAGCTTAATCAGAAATGAAAAGCAGAGTTTGACACAGGAATAAATGACCATAATGTTTCCTTATAAACTCACAATCCTTGAACAATGAGAGAACAATCATCTCTTCAGACATGTATAATTTGTATCTTTCCTTCTATTTCAAATATTAGAAGACTTATCACACTCTCCTTTTCTATCAAGTTTTCTTTTTAATGAAATTAAACAATGGGATTTTATTTCCATTTTGATGTTAAATTTTCTTTTTCTGAGCTAAGTTACAGAACAATTCATATGCCACTGCTATTCCTTCTTTACCTAATCATTTTAAAGTCCTGCCTCTTGATGCAATCAAACTTCTAAGAAGGCTACAGATTCCTGACTCTCCTGTGCTTTTGCAAATTATTTCCGTCCCTAGGGGACAAGTGTCTAACTTTCAAACCACTCTGGATATTTTAAATAATAAAAGAAAAATCTAGATATCTCTACAGTGAATCCACAATAAAATTTTCTGTATTTTATATCCATTTTCCTGGATTCGATCTCTGCTTTAATAGCAGTGTTTCATGCCTTGGGATGCTTACACACTGTCTTCTAATTCATTTGGTCAGCTTCAACTGCTACCTTTCAAGCTTTAAATTCCTTCGGTTCTGCAATTACCTTTATTCATTTGAGATTAGTCCTGAGGTGATTTCTTTCTGTATATGTATGAAAGTATTATGTTCAGTTTTGCACCCTGGAGTGGTTTTGGCTGCAACTAATATCACTTATTCTAGACCTTTAAGAGCCCAACTGCATTCACATATTAAGGATGCATACATCCACTTTCACAGCTGATTATTGAGAGGACAAAACCTCACCTGCAGTTTAAGGATAGAAAGAGGAAGGAAATCTTAAAAAACTGCCCCAGGGATCTTGTTATGCAAAACAGTCCATAGGTGGTGTCTGTAGAAACTTCATTGTAGACTGACTGCCTTTGATCATTAAAGACACATCTAAAGCACTGTCTAATCTAAATTAGACAGTAAGAAAGGTTATCTAGAAGTTTAGAGAAAAATCTGAGCTGTTAAAATGGACTTGGACGGATCTTCTGGCAGAGTGCGTACGTGCGTGTGTATGTATGTGTGCATATGTGATTAAATCTGCTGCAAAGCAGCAGCATTGCTACCCTCCCTTTTAACCCCCTGGGAAGGAGCAGTTGGTGTGGAAGGAGAAAGATCAATACACCCAGCAGAGGCTTTATAAGACTGGGGCAGGAACATGAAAAGAAAAGACAAAACATGGAAGGGAAAGATGATGAAAGCACTGAGTATTAAACTACGGCCAAAGACTTTTGTGCGAACATGTGACTCAGTAAGTGTCAAAGCAAAGTTTCCTCCCCTTCCCTCTCACCTAGGAAGATGTAAAGAAAGACGAGACAGATGAGAGAAGTGGCTTCAGCAGTCTTTTCTCATGAATCCTGTTATATCAGGTTGGAGAACAGGCAAATGCTGGTGATTCTTTGGCCTTTCTTCTCCTTTCATACAGTCAATGATCCTGTTTGACACATGTAACTTGAAAATAAACATGTATATATAACTGAAAGATAAATATGACATCACATCTGTATGGTAATACATGTAAGTATATAGCCACGCTGTGAACTCTTCTCAGTGTAGCTTTTACGAATTGACCATCAAAAAAATATCTAAATTCCATGGATCCTAAGACCTATCATGCAAGAAAGTTACTCCAAATATGACAGTGTGATTCTGTTCCTCACAACAATAATTTCAAAAACGATGCAAGCTTACCTTATGTATGCCAACTGAACTGTCAGTCGACAACTTGTTTCAGACCACTCCTTCCCATCAGACTTTGTAGCGCAGACATATACAGCTTGTGAAAGCATCACATAAAATGCATGAAGGAGAGTTTCCAGACCAAACATCATCCCTTCACAGCCAGTATTCCCAGGGGGAACAGGATAAGTTCCCATCAGTAGGACTCTGTCTTTGCTTAAAGTGCCAGAGGTTAACTTGTTTTCTCTAAAGAAAACTGAAGAGAGAAGCAAGGTGGGAAGGCGAAGTAAATGGATCCTCCTAAATTTCAAAACATAACTGTTCAAATATTTAAATTAGATTCTGCACTGTTGAAAGGACAGCATGCTTCTTCAAATTGTGCTAATCAATGAATTCTTTATAAGGACAATTATAAGGCAAATGGGAGAATTAGTTTCTTAGTAAGCAGTTTTTATAGCTGTGCCTTCTTTTAGTAACTGTTATAGTAGATATAGTTCATGGCATAAAGCGAATAATCACATCAATTTCCGTTTTACTTTTTTCACAGTATAATTTACATAGAATTATACCATATATCTGCTGTCACTACATGTGACAGTAGATAGTTTATTTGCTTTTAAATCTGTGAATGTAAATATTGCACAGTTTATTAGTTTTATTTTGATATTTACAACTTCGATGCAACATATGTCTACCTAATCAGAGGGGCTAACTATTAGGCAGCCATGTGGGAAAGCAAGCATTGACGTTCAGTATTTGATGACTTGTTAATTAAAAAGGAATGATAACACTGAGAGAAGATATCTGTGTGAAGTGTTAACTTTGATGTTAGGGCAGGAAATAAGACAACTGAGTCCAGAAGTTTACTGTCCTTTTTGGAAGACATGACCAGCTGATTGTGTTTAAGAGTCTGCCAGCAATAATGGGAGTCAGTGATTTATTGTTGTTGTTTTGGGGATTCTAGTGACTTTTCTTTTTGGTTTTGTTTTATTGTTTCTAGAGTGGATTTATGGCATAGTCTTTGTTTATAATGTAAGAAAAAATTTTTGGATAGCATTAAACATGATGTTTTTGTTGATGACAAAGAATTGCTCATATGAGATATTTTTTTTTACCATGATACTGCTTTTAAAATATTAAGGCTATGTTTTGGACAAGATTTCTCATGCATTATAAAATATTTCTATCATCCCTGTTCATCCTTGTTCATTTACTTGGTTCACATTGTTGTGTTTTGGCCTGGGAAAGATTTCATTGTCAAATATTCTACATCATTAAATTAACATCTCTTCTTACAATCAACTAGTTTGCTTGTGGCGGAAGTAGTTCTTGTGGTCTATATAAACTGTTCAAACACCTATTAAAACAGAAGACTATTCTTGCTGTGATAAAAACCTCTGAGCATGTTTATCTTTCATTTAAGAAGCTCATATGGATTGTCTTGAACATACTGTGTGGGATTCACATCCTCGGTTACTTAAAGGAAAAAAAAAGCCAACAAAAAAAGAAGCATGCTACCTACCACATCAGAAGCTTTCTGTAACTTTTAAGCTCTCTTACAGAGACGGGAAGGTGAGCACACCAAGGACGATGTTGTGTTACTTGCTTATTATGCAAGCAATTTCCATGACTCTTGCTCTGGGGATTATGGCTGGTTCTCTTCTGCTCTTGATAAAGCATATTTCTCTTTTAAAGTTCCTTTACTGGTGTGAGCCATTCTGAGTGTCCCTGCAAGAACAACTTTACACTGACTATGCCCTCCAAAAAACAATTCCTGAGAGAGAATTCAAAAATCTGGTAGCAAATTTTCCTTTAGTTTATACGGCACATGTATTTTTTTCTTATTTGCTTATGCAGCTTTTTTTTTTTCCCCCCCAGGGAATCCTTGTGTTTTTTGTATGTGAAATATGTACTTTTGGTCAGTATTAGCAACATCACGGTTTAAGAGTATGCCACTATCTAATTTAGGAATGCTTCCACGATAAAATAGGCTAAAACACTGAAAGCCACTATTAGTACCAACTTTATCCCTTGTTCACAGTACATCTACAGCAGTAATCTGAAGGTTGGAAAGATAATAGTCCTGATAAGGACATTTTGGAAAGAGCATGTCAAGGCAGACAGCATCCACAGCCTTTCCTTCATCCAACAAGCGGGTCACTCTGTCATAGAAGGAGATCAGGTTTGTTAAACAGGACCTGCCCTTCATAAACCCATGCTGACTGGGCCTGACCACCTGGTTGTACCACATGTGCTGTGTAGTGGAACTCAGGATGATCTGCTCCATCAGCTTCCCTGGCACTGAAGTCAAACTAACAGGCCTGTAATTTCCTGAATCATCTCTCTGTTCCTTCTTACAGATGAATGTTACATTGGCTGACTTCCAATCAGCTGGGACATCCCCACTCAGTCAGAACTGCTAAGTGATGGACAGTGGCTTTGTGAGCAGCCCTGCCAGTTCTCTCAACACTCTAGGATGAATTCTATCTGGCCCCATAGATTTGTGCACCTCAGTGTGGAGGAGCAGGTCACTGACCATCTCCTCCTGAATTGCGGGAGACACATTTTGCTCCTGGCCCCTGTCTCTTGGCTTGAGGGACTGGCTTTCCTCAGTAAAAGTGTTTCTATTACTAAAGACTGAGAAAAAGGTGGCTTTAAGCACTTCAGCGTTATCCTTATCTTTGGTCACCATATTTCCTTCTGGGTCTGGTAAGGGACAGAGGCTCTCCCTGATGTTTCTCTTGTTGTTAATGTATTTATAGGAATTTTTCTTTCTGTCTTTTACCTCTGAATCCATGTTAATTTCTAGTTGGACTTTGGACCTTCTAATTATCTCCCTGCATAAACTAACAATGTTGGAATGGATATAAACTAAGGGGAGGAGAAAATGTTTATTTAACCAGCTGACAGTTGCAAGGAAACTTTATAGTTCTCTTTATAGAAGCTACATGTTGTCAATGTTCTCTTCATCACTAATTTCAGGCATCTATCTTGAAAGATATGCTCTTAGTAATTCTGAAATAATTCTGGCTGACCCTTGCCTATATTCTTCACCTTGCTGAACAGTCCCCCATCCACTTCTCTTTGTTTCAAGTGGAAAAAACTCCTCCCCACATATTTACCCTGCATACTCTGATCCCTAAAGATAGATTTTGGTGTCTTTCTGGAATTTTTTTAGTTTTGATTTAGGTTTTTAGTTTCTGTGTTTAGGTAATTGGGGTGGTTTTTTTGGAGGAGAGAAATGGTAGTGCTTAAACTGTGGTTTGAGACTGTCTTCATTCTGTGTGAAGTCATTTGATTCTCTGCAAGGCTATTTGATGAAAAAAATAAGCCATTTAAATGTACCCTGTCACACGGTATGAAGATCAATGTTACCTTTTGAGAATAAAATACTAGCTCATTGTAGCTTTTATTTGTTTCCTGTGTTTGCAACACCCAGTGCTACTCAGACAACTAGTCATTCTTAACAACGACACTCCTTGCTCCTTTAATCAGTAAAATAATATATTGTCTTCAATTTTTAAATGCAGTTATTTGCTGTACTCCATAGCCTGCATTCTACAATTTGAACTGAAATTCATACTCAAAAACATTTAAGCAAAAGACAATAGAGCTCAAAAATCATAGAAAAGAAACCGTTTTATTATATGTTCTTATTATCATGGATTGTTTGGTTATGTATATCTAGTGATGTTTCTTCTTCCTCAGTGGATAACCACAATATTTTACTGAGGAAGAATACTGAATTAAAACCAGCAAAAATATAAACATCTTATTTTGTTAAAAAATATCTGATTAAAGAATTGTGACATTTTTTGATGCAGCTTTCAGGAAAATTTCAATTAAAAAAACAAGTACTCATCAAAATATCTGTAAACCACATCTAGTAATTACACAACTATTTTCATAACTAATTCTTTAATATTAGAAATTTTTCTTTCTCCATAAAATAAGTCAACTTTGTAGTGCTCATTTTACTGTAGAAAATATGTTTAAAATAAGTAATGGAACACATAAAAAATAATACTTCCTTCTAATTTTATAGATTTAATAAACTTTATTTGTTATTATATTACTAAGAAAAAACAACTATTCAAAACTATCCCATACAATTTTCTATCTAATGTATCACCAGAACACAATTGTCCAGTAACCCCTGATTACAAGGTTATTTGATGAGAGTGTGGCTGGTTTTTCAAATCTTAGGTCCAAACCCGAGGGCTAACTATCTTAGAAATCACCTTTTGACTTACACAGAATTGTGTTGTGAGAAGCTTTGAGAGAAGCATAAATATGGAAGAATATGGAACCCCATGATGTCATTTTCTCTGACTTACCTTTGAAAGTGCAGCTGTACATGTCCAAAATACAGGAGGATCCCTGTCGTTTTGAATGTAGTCTAGATAACTACAAGACATTACTTCTGTTGTCAGATACATATTACTCTTCTAGTAGGAAATATTTTTTTATTATTTAATTATTGAATTCAGCATATATTTTTCTTAAGTGGCAGGAAAGAAATATTAATTTCTGGCAAATTTAAATGTAAACTGAAACACTAAGTGGCAGGAAAGAAATATTAATTTCTGGCAAATTTAAATGTAAACTGAAACACAAGTCTAATATTATCAAATGAATGTATCAGTCTTTTTTTTTTCCTATGTGTATCATGTCAGTTCGTTTTGACATGTTTCTGCACAAAAGTAATCCATGGGTTTCCCAAATTCCAACAAGCTGACTAATAATTTTGCTTTAGTGCCATATATAAAACTATAGAACTTATTGTTTTTTGAAGTTACATTTTGTTGTTATCTGTAAACAAGTATTCATGGTACAATTTGATGACCAGCAGCGAGTTGTATTCACTTGTTTCATTGTCTTAGACCAAATAACAGAAGATTTGTTATTGTTATTGGAAAAAAACAGCATGAAAGTCTTGAAAAATATGACATATATAAAAATAAATACAGTGATTAATTTTGATAATCAGCTTATTACTTCTCTCAGAGTAAGGATTTTTGTGTATTTCCTAAATTGTGTACTAGGCATTTCCAAAGAAAACACTTCCAGTTGACATATTTGCTGTACAGAGGTACTTTAGACACTGCTGTTTTGAACTGTGTTTTTTTGGATGCTGGCAGACATATGGCAGATGGGCAAGCATCTGCTTATTTTAGCTCCTTGGTTAAACAGACAAATCAGTGCCATTTTTGAAATGTATTGGTTTAAGCTCAATGTTTTGGCCAGTGGAAAGCCCTGAAAATAAACTGTCCTGGTTTGAGCTAAACAGAATCAATTCTGTTTAGTGATTTTACTGTTTAGCGGCTGACCCAGCCCTAACCCTCGACATAAACAAAAGATGTTACTCATTGTGATAAATGCTGTCTGCAAAGCTTTGATTTTTTTCCCATTCCATTGTCCTACTTTCTATGACAGTCTATTTTAAGGCTTTTATGACCTATTGCACTAAGTAGGGCATAATATTTTATCAAGAGCTTCTTGCAAACAGGTCATAACTCTTAGAGAATATATTTCAGAAATATATACTAAATCCATTTCAGATTTTATTCAGTTTGAAGTCTTCGTCCTGAAACCAATGCGAATTGTAACAACATCCTCGAGTTTTAAATTCGCAATTGGTTTACATGTAAAAGTAGACAAAAATCAACATCCCCTGATTGCCACTATTCATACAAACTTCTCAACAAGTGATGTCAAACTGTTGTGGAATGAATGAAAAACAGTTTGGTTTTTTTTCCCTGGGTTTTATTTCACACGTCTGTCACTGGTACTGCTTGAAAAACATCCTGACATTTAAAGGTCCCTTCCAACCGAATGCCTTCTATGATTCTATGATTCTGTAATTCTATGATTCTATGATGATTCTACAATTCTATGACTTACTTAAGAATAATCAAAAGTTAAACAACATGGTTCTGGATTAATCCAACTTGATGCTTGGTTGTTTTCTAGAGAAACAGAGACACCAATTTAAATATCTTCAGTTAGCGAAGTGAACAGGGCATAGCTTTCTGTCTTTGCAGATGGGTGTTCTACTATGAGATATTCTACTCTAGAAGCCTGAGAGAGTTCATCTGATCCACTTAGACTCAGCTTTGCTGTTATGCAGCTCTGTTAACCCATTTAGGGTATGAATTGCCTACTTTTACCTTTTGTCACGATTTTTACATAGCAGAACAATATTAAGAACATGAGAATGAACACAGACATTGAACTCTGTGAAACAGAAAGAAGCAAGACAAACACGAGAGAACATTCAAATGGAAAAACTGTGGACTTTCATGTAGCAACAATAACAGTCTGAATCAAGGTTTGATATATATTTTCCTCACCTGAGCATATCAAATTGGCATACTTGATAGAGGTGACAGAATGAGGCTCAAAAATTATCTGAAACCTTAATACAGCAGCTGGAGAGAACGTGAATCAAGGATGCATTTCTTTTGGTTTCCCAGGTGCTTTTAAAATTTCCCTTCAATGTTCAGGTAAGGTCTCATGACTGTCAGCCTCAGGGAACCAGAAGTGGTAGATCTAGTATTGGAGGACTCAAGTGTAAGAAGGAAATGGCTTGTCAAGTTTAACATAGCTTTAAGTGATTTTCGTTCTTATTTGAGTTCATTTTTTTCCTAATTTTTATAGCATTGATATAATTAAAATCTATGTTAAGTGTCTGAATATTTCACCTGGCCAACGTAACTTTTTATTAAATAATGTCATGACCTTTCTTCTCTTTAGTTACTTTTATTAAGTGATATGATATTAAGTTTAGAAGCAGTTTAAATAATCTAATTGGACCATAGGGTGCTGCTCTAAATCTGTACTGCTTAGCTGAGGGCTAACCAGTGATTTCACTGTACATTTGTAGAGATTTCTAGAAGATAGACCAAGCAGTGACTTTTTCTCCCTTCCGGAAGCTTGCCCTGAGGAACATATAAAGGTTGAAATGTTAGCTTTTTACCTGCTAGTGAAAGATTGAAATAGACTTCCACTGTATGCAATCTGTACTTTTTCATGATCAATGCTGTGTATGTAACACAATATATTGAAAGCAATTCTTGAAAAATATATTCAAGCAATTCTTGAAATGACCTCAAAAGTGCCTATGCATGCACATGCACTATATGGATGCAAAGGCAAACTTAATTTCCAGCATCTGTAGAAGTCTTTTTTTTTATTTTTGCCTACATAGTCTGTAGTCCGGTAGCCAAGGAACAACACATGACCAACTGCATAGCTGTATGTCAAAAGGTAGAGATGATTTAAGGGCTTCCTCTGACTAACTGTATTTTTAACTATTTCTCTAGGTTTATTATGAATAGAATCATAGAATGATTGGGTTGGAAGGGACCTCAAAAGATCATCTAGTCCAATCTCCCTGACAAAGCAGGATCACCTACAGTAGATCAAAAAGGAACACGTCCAGGCAGGTTTTGAATGTCTCCAGAGAAGGAGACTCCACAACCTCATTTGGCAGCCTGTTCCAGGGCTCTGTCACCCTCACAGTGAAAAAGTTTTTCCTAATATTTTTGTAGAAAATCTTATGCTCCAGCTTGCACCCATTGCCCCTTGTCCTGCCATTGGATGTCACTGAAAAGAGCCTGGCTACATCCTCCTGACACTCGCCCTCTACCTACTTACAAACATGAATGAGGTCACCCCTCAGCCTCCTCTTCTCCAAGCTAAAGAGTCCCAGCTCCTTCAGTCTTTCCTCATAAGGCAGATGTTCCACTCCCTTCATCATCTATGTGGCTCTGTGCTGGTCTCTTTTAAGCAGTTCCCTGTCTCTCTTGATCTGAGGGGCCTGGAACTGGACACAGTATTCCAGATGTGGTCTCATCAGGGTACAGTAGAGAGAGAGGAGAAGGTCTCTCGACCTACTAGTCACATGCTTTCTCATATAACTCAGGATGCCATTGGCCTTCTTGGCCATGAGAGCACATGGCTGGCTCGTGGTCATCCTGCTGTCCACCAGAACAGGTCCCTTTCCCCTACGCTGCTCTCCAACAGATCAGTCTCCAACCTATACAAGTACTCAGGGTTGTTCTTTCCCAGGCGCAAAACTCTACACTTGCCCTTGGTGAATTTCATAAAATCTCTCCCCACCCAGCCCTCCAGACTGTCTAGGTCTCTCTGAATGGCAGCGCGGCCTTCTGGTGTGTCAGCCACTCCTCCCAGTTTTGTGTCATCATGAATTTGGCTGTATTTCTGGGTTTGGTTTCTTTGCTTCTTTTCCCTTGAAACAGGATTCAACATTTCAACATATATTTTCTGTATATAATCACAGTGTTGCGGTTTTTTGGTTTTGTTTTTTTTTTTTTAAAAAAAAAAGAGTTTAATAGTATCTGGCCTGGTATGCCACATAAATACTGTTGTAGAATGTCTAGAAATATCCAAACTGCTTTCATCAATTGTAATTGCAGTGTTAGTACTAAGTAACTCAGATGATTAGCTATGACACTACTTGGCAGGAGTGTTAAACCTAGACTAAGAAGGTTTGGAAGATATTTTAAAAAGCAGAACTGTGATTATTCTGTTCAGAAGAGCCTTACATTGAATTATTCAAACTAAACTAGATCACTTTCAGCTAAAACAGATTATATAAATGGGGCAGAAAAAAATAGGACATTATAAATGAAAGATAATGCAATATAAACTGTCTGTAAGCAGTTTTGATAAACTGGATCTGAATCTGTTCTATTGATGATCACAGAACACACAGCTGTGGAAGAAAAGAAATAAACTTAAATGTCAAACAATGAACAATTCTATAAGAAAAGTACTGATAGTGTGTGCCAGGTTTTTTCTCCTTTACTCAGATTAATGTTTTATATGAAATTCACTAGCAAGAGAAACAAATCCCAGTTGCTTTAATTTCATCAGGCAGAAACTGTCTCTATTGGCAAGGCAAAGTAACTCAAACAAATTACATCTTGGAGTGTGGGCTTTTACCACACACACAGAAAATGCATGAAAAAAACACAATCAAAATACTCCTCTCCCAAACACCAACCTTGAAGTTTATATTATTTGAGAAGAAAATAGGTTTTCTATGTTAAATTCTGCTAAATTCTTTTCTTTTGAAGCTTTTTTCTATCATGCTTTATTCCATGAAAGAGATGTATTATTTGTGCAAAATATATATTTTTATAATATCTTTCCATATTTATATGTGTACATATTGTACATCTAGATTTCCTTCCAATTTGATCACATGGGCTGTCAATTTTGTCTTCAAGCAAAACTATTTTAAAACACTACTAGAAACCTGAAATGTCAGTCCAGACATTTTCTGATTTTATCAATTTATTTGTCAGTTAAAAGGTGACAGGTGTCTAGTCATCTTCCAGTTATGCATGGACTGTTTCAAAATACTATTTACAGTGCAGTTTATCTTCCAAGCCAATTCTTAGTGTTTAAAAGAAAAATATGTACTATATTTTCCCAATATCTTAGATCCTACAACTGTTTTTTGATGTAAAAAAAACACTTTAAGAGCATTGATTGTGAACACAGACATCAGTACAGGTTACAGGATATCCTGCTCGAAAGCAGGAGGGGAAAGACCTCAGAGCCCTAGTGGACAGTAAGTTGTCCATGGGACAGCAGTGTGTCCTTGTGGCCAAGAGGGCCAATGAGATCCTGGGGTGCATTAAGAAAAGTGTCTCCAGCAGGTCTAGGAAGGTTCTCTTCCTCCTCTGCTCTGCCCTGATGAGATCACACCTGGAATACTGTGTCCAGTTTTGAGCTCCCCAATTCAAGAGAGACAGGGACCTACTGGAGAGAGTCGAACACACAGCTACGAGGATGATTAAGGGACTTGAACATCTCTCCTGTGAAGAGAGACTGAGAGAACTGGGGCTGTTTAGCCTTGAGAGGAGACAGATGAGAGCAGACCTTATTAATGTATATAAATATCTGAGGAGGGGGTGTCAAGAGGAAGGGGACATTTTTTTTTCAGTGGTGCCCAGCAATAGAACAAGAAATAATGGATTTAAGTTAGAACATAGGAAGTTCCACCTCAATGTGAGGAGAAACTTCTTTACTGTGAGGGTGACAGAGCACTGAAACAGGCTGCCCAGAGAGGTTGTGGAGTCTCCTTCTCTGGAGACTTTCAAAACCTGCCTGGATGTGTTCCTGTGTGGCTGCCCTAGGGGATCCTGCTCTGGCAGAAGAGTTGGACTAGATGATCTCTAGAGGTCCCTTCCAACCTCTAACATTCTATGATTCTATGATTCTATTAATAATCCTAGTTAATAGTTACTATAGGAGGGTGTCTTTTGGATATATTATGTACCTTAGTACAGACCAGTGGACTGAGACACTTTCATATGTTTCTTTCCTCAGTAAGCAACACTTTACCGTCCTCTCCTCACAATGAAATAGCTGACTTACACTGAATTAAGATAAGAGAAGGGTAGTTCTCCAGGGGGAAGAGAAGCCTTTACATGAAAATTCAGGAAATTTGACATCTTGTCCTCATCCGCAAGACGCCTCCTGTTTTTGATTTAGCTTTTCAGTGCTAAGTATTCAGATAAAATCAAGATTTCATTTAATAAGTGAAACTAATTCTGCAGTGATATTTGGAAATAATTACATTTATTGAAGATAATAGGATGTTACCTACTGCATTCATAGCAGATCTTGCAAATATTGGCTCTTGAATTCTGATCCCCACAGCCAGAACCTTTGTTTTGGAATGGATCTGTGCATGTCCACATCATCAGTGATGTACCACCAAGCAAGGTGATCCTGAAAAAAGGAATGGAGAATGAGCTTCTCACAGAGCTCTGCATAAATAGGACTGCCATGTATCCATATATCAGCCTTGATCTATGTTCTTTTCTATCATGGCCTCCTTTTGGGATATACGGTCTACTATACATATACAGATTTGTGGTGCAAGATATATTTAAAGTTTATACTTTCCAGATACACTAGTCATACTGACCACACTGTGGCACAGACTTGATTCATAGTCTTTGATCATGTATGCTTATTTCTGTCCAGTCCATCTAAGAGGAAAAGACAAGAGGTCTGTATATGAGGCGATGTTGGAAGACATCAATAGTTACTCATCAGTTTGCATTATAAGAATCCACACCTGAAGCACTAGGCAGGTGAGAAAATTGGCAGAAGCTCTTTTTTTCAAAGTTTTTTGAGGTGTTTAATCCCTTGTCATCCTGTCCAGAATCTGAAAATTCAGGATTTCATACCTTGATTGGAAGACAAAAGACAGGGATAGACATTATTCAGGTTAGAAGAAAAGTTTGAAGTATTAGTGAAAGTAGAGTGGCAGACTTTTTTATAATGCTTATGTTGCTTGTCACTCTGGCTAGTATTTGCACACCAGGAAGAAGAGCCTTTTTGTTTTTTGGAAGTATGTCTTTCATAAAAATAGGTGAAGAGTCAGGCAAATTGTCAGCATTCCTTCATAAGGAAATTAATATTCTCATATTGCATTAAACAGAGGGAAGAATATGAAGTTAATTACTGATCAGCAGGTGACCAGTAAGGCATTTAAGTTTTTCTTTGCCAAATTATTCATTACAATATCCTGCAGAGCAGAAAAAGAAATCTAGATTTTCAGTGAAAGGCTTAGAAATCTTCAGCAGAGGTAAGCTACACGGATATGCTAATTGTTCTTGTTTCAAAATGAAAGGTCAGAGAAGTAATAAAACTAATAAACAAGAAAAGCTTGCCTAGTGAATTTTAAAAAGGCCTTGCTGCTCATTCAAATTCCCTTCTGAAACTATCTTTAGATATTCAGACTTTTTTACCATTTCTGCCCTGTCAGAGTATTTTTGCCCATGTCGTCATATCCTAGTTGGATTTGGAGATCGACATGGGAAGGCAGTCTGGCTCTGCAGTGCCATTTGTAGAGTTGAGGTCATGGACAACAAAAAAAAAAGAATGAATCTGTGCATTCTGAAAGATATATCGTAAAACAAAGAAAGATGACAACATTTACAAAACCTGAATGTGTTTTCTAATTCTGTACAGGACATTTTGTCTCAAATTGCCACTTTTGGAATAATAATGCTGTTTTGATTTTTTTTTTTAATACTGTAGAAACAGATGACATTGCGCTTACAACACCATAGAAAGTTATAAAAAGAATAAATTAGGGAAAACCAGAAGAAGGAGAAAGGTCAGGAAGAGTAGCAGTATCGAAAGAAATATACTTTATGGAGCCATAGTACATCAGCAATAAACTGCTTTTCTCTTCACGTTACTCATTCTTTTTTTTAAAAAAAAAGTTGTAGCTGTTGAAGAAATGGGTGGAAATGTTCTTGAAAATGAAAGGTTGAAATGAAAGAAAATATTGTAATGAGCAGTCTTACTCCTAATCTCAAACTGTGATACTAAAGATAACTGGAAGGGTAAGTGAACATGTTCTATGCTACAACTCCATACAAATTCTTTTTTCTCTTTGTCTAGTACATTGCAGCAAAAGGATATCAACAAGAATGGAAACTTCCCAGCTCAGCAATGTAATGGTCCAAGTTGGGGAGGGGCAGGGGGTGGGGGGTGGTTTGGAAGACAGATTCAGTCTGTAAATGCGCATGTTAAGAATTCAGTGTTCTAATGGGCTCTGTTGTTTCAAGATTGCATGAAATTTGTGTAAGTCATACCTGTTTACCTTTGAAAGAAGTACCAAACACCTCATTCAACAAAGGGCTAGAAACTTGCGTGAGCGAGAGATGCAGAGGAAGGGATATCTGACCTGCTGGCATATTTAATGGCTATGTTACACTCACTGTAAACTATGATATACTGTCTCTCTCACTCTAGGCAAGTCTGAGCAGAACCTTCTGCTTGCTAAACCATTATTTCATTTTTATGTGGGCTTTTTCCTTGTGTTTGGAGATTTGATTCATATAGTAATGGAATGCTGAATTATCAAAAATGAAATACATCGTATTAAGATATTTATTCATAGCGTAATATAGAACCTTACTAGAAGAAAACACAATTTCACCATCCGTTGTACCAGGAGTCGTGTCATGAAAGTTTCTGATCATGGAATAATGGGTGGGAAAGGACATCAGGAGGTCTCTAGTCCAACACCTTGCTCAAAGCAGGATTGGCAATGAGATTAGGCCTTAGTGTTTAGGGTTTAATGTGGCAGATCTTGAAAATCTCCAAGGAGGTATATTGCACAGGCCTTCTGGGCAACCGCCTCCATTGCTGTGGAACAGGTCTCTGTGAGGAAACATTTCTTGTTGTTTCTGTGTGAAAACTTTCCTGATTCCATTTATGCCAACTGTCCCTCATTCCACCACATCCCACGTACCTTATGAAGAGCCTGGCTCCACCTCCTCTATAACCTCCCTGCAGGCACTCAGAGGCTGCAGTTACATGCTTCTGAAGATGTCCCTGCTCCAGGCTGAACAAGTCTTAGATCCCTCAGCCTCTCTTTACAGGGCAAATTCTCCAGCCCTCACCTTCTTTGTGTCATCCTATCTAACTCTGGTTTATGACTGTGTTTCTTGTATTGGGGTCCTCAAAGCTGGGCAAGGTGTTGCAGAAATGGTCTGACAAATACTGAATAGAGGAGATAGTCACTCACGATCTAGTGGCCACACTCCTTTTCACATGGCTTGCAATGACACTGGCTGTACTTGCTGCCAGGTTGTACACCTGCCTCAGGCACAGTCTGCTGCCCACTGGGCCCCAGGGCCTCTCCCAAACAACTGGTAACAGCAAAGTCCCTTCCAGCTCAATGCATTCTCTGATGCTCTGATTCACTCATTCTATGATTCTGTGATTCTATGCTTTTGTGTTTCTCTGATTATATGTCCGTCCCAGTCCATGTCATTGCCAAGGCTCCTCTGTCCCAAGGAGAGGAGTCCATGTTTCTCCCTTCTGAATTTCAGAAGGATTCTGTCACCCATTTCTCCAGCCTGCCAAGGTCCTTCTGGTTACCTGAGGGCAACCTACAGGAGGGCTGGGGAGGGACTTTTTACAAGAGTGTCCACTGATAGGACAAGGGGTTTAAGTTGAAGGAGAATAGATTTAGATTGGACCTTAGGAAGAATTTCTTCAGCACGAGGCCAGCAAGACTTTGGAATAAATTGCCCAGAGATGTGGCTGCCCCTTCCCTGGAGGGGTTCAAGGCCAAGTTGGATGGAGCCTTGAGTAGCCTGTCTAGTTGAGAGGCGTCCCTGCTCATGACAGGGAGGTTGGACTAGATGATCTCTAAGGTCCCTTCCAGCCTATGTCATTCTATGATTCTATGATTCTATGATGGCATGGCCATTTTTGAGTATATCAGCTGTCTCCTCCAGGCCATTAGTAAAAACATTTAACAGGACATGTCTCACTACAGGTCTCTGAAGTACTTTATTTGATACCAGTCTCCAGAATTCTTCTGAATTCTGCTTTTCTAGAATTTATGTGTGACTAAGCTTTAAGTTTCCACTCGTTTTTACCATATTTTTACAATAATGGGCAGAGTACAAGGAAGGTCAGAGGGATTGAGCTGCAAATGCCTGAATTAAGGTTTTTGTATGCGATGATGAGGAAAGTCCATGAACTGTAGGGAGAGTAGTATCTCTATCTGTTAAAAGGGAAAAAGTTCATGAGTGCCTTGAACGTTATGCCCCATTTCAATACTCCCTGTATCAGTAACAATACCCTTGATTGTTAATCACTGGCAAGGAGTTTCTTTTTTGTGTTAAGTGATACCTAAGTGAAAGGCTAGTGTTACTGGGTATCACTTATGAGGGTGAAAAAATGTTAACGTTTTATCAAGCTATTTTTTTCCATTTTCCGGGAATTTTTAATTTTCTGATCTTAACAGCCTTGAAGGGTAAAATTAAATTATGACATAGGCTTACCTGCGTTGTCTTCACCCATCGTTAAAGAGTTTAACATCCATACTCAGTGCAGGAATTGCTTCTTAGGATATGTTCATGCACTATCTAACACAATGGGATTCTTGATTTTAGCGAAGCCATTAGGGTGGCCACAAGGCAAATAATTGGAGGTTTGTGCAACCCCGTAAAAACCTTATAAGGAAATAGAAGTGGCAATGAAAATTTGAAAAATGCTAATGTAAATAACCTCTATGTGAGGTTTAAATAAGTGTATTTATACTGGAATTATAATCAAATCAATACTACTCATTCACTACCTACATAAAACCTTCCTTCTGATGTCAAAAGGTCGGATACTGATTGCATATTGATTTTAATGCAATTTAGATGCAATCTTTTCAGGATATGATTTACCATAAATTTGACAATTGGTACAAGTGCATAAAAAGTCTGCCTGTAAATGCTGTCATACTGTTAGAAGATTCTGGAATACTGCATATTCCTTATAAATAGCTTATTTGCATTCCTGGAAACATTTTGCAAATCTATTTTTCTCTTTGTACATGACCTCTTACGAAAAAATCTGAGACTATTTCATATATATGATAGAAAATGGTCATTTTTAAAAGGAAATATTTTCATAAAGATCTGGAGTATTTTAAATTTATTTTAATTTTAATTTTAATTTCTACTGAGAATTCCATTGTTGATCTATAAAATATTGTTGAAAACATAATGTTAAAGTAGAATAATCTATTACTCACAGATTTCTTTTGTTTTTCATTTTTGTTAAACTAACAGTGTTTATTCCTGGATTGTGTTTGTGCTTTGAGAATCAGTGTACTGTTCATAGCACCAAACTGAGTGTGCGTACAACCATTCTCTATCACTTAAAACTTTTTTTCTGTGAGGATGATGAGATGCTAGAACAGGTTGCTCAGAGAAGTTGTGGATGTCCCATCATTGGAAGTGTTCAAAGTCAGGTTGGACAGGGCTTCGAGCAACCTGATCTAGTGAAAGATGGCAGAGGGGTTAGACTAGATGATCTTTGAAGGTACCTTTCAATGCAAACCATCCTATGATTCTGTATGATACTACAATCCTGTGTACAGACTGAGGAAGGCATGCCCTTTAGCGCCTTAAGTTCTGTAAAAGCTCTCTCCAAATCTGGCCACGGTGTTCACAAAAGTTGCCTGGTAATCCCCCCTTCGACAGAGTTAATTGCTTTTCAGAAGTGATTTGAAGAAGAAATATTTTATTACTTTAACAGGTAGCTACTTCACACTAAGATAGGACTGAGTTGAATAATTTTTGCCTTTCCCATTATTCCCATAGCTTGCAATTAAATTTAAACTTGTTTACATTTTGATAAATAAGAGTCAATTGAAAATCCATAGGATTTGGAGGGGAAAAAAAAAGAAAAAAGTATGAAGCTTTGAGTAATTGTGAGCGCAGGTAAGTGTATTGGAAAGCAGCTCAGAGCTGCTTTGGACATTTTTTTAAACAAACTTTAAAAGTAAGATAATGTAGAAATGCCATTTGCAGGTTTTAAATGACACAGTGTCTGAGTTGCCATTTTTGTCCTGGTTTCAAGTGGCATAGAGTTAATTTTCTCCCCAGTAGCTGCTACAGTGTTGTGTTCTGGATTTAGTGTGAAAGTAATGTTGATAACATTCTGCTGTTTTCATTGTGCTGAGGAGGGCTTACCCTAAATCAAGGATTTTTCAGTTTCCCATGCTCTGCCAGCAAACAGGTGCACAAGAAGCTGGGAGGGAGCATGGCCAGGACAACTCACACGACCTGGCTAAAGGGCTATTCCATACGATAGGATGTCAGGTCCGGTATATAAACTGGGAGGAGTTGGTGAAGTCAAGGGGCAAATTGCTTCTCAGTCATCAGTCAGTGGGTGGTGAGCAGTTGCATTGTGCATCACTTTTCTTTGCTTGGATTTTATTTCTGCCTCTTTATACTCCTTTTCATTATTGTATTTTATTTTTTGTTATTAAAATGTTCTTATCTCTACCCACAAGTTTTACTGTTTTTCCAATTCTTCTCCTCATCCCAATGGGAGGGGGGAGGAGTGAATGAGTGGCTGTGTGTGGTGTTTAGTTGTTGCCTGGGGTTAAAACATGGTGCTTCTCACCATGAACTCAATTTTCAAATGTCTTGAAGGTAAACTTACAGGCAAATGCAGAAAGGAAGAGATTCCAGAAGAAAACTCTTTTGAACTTAATTTGCAAGCAATTAATTTGAAGATCAAATGTTTTAAAAAAGATAATTTAAAACTGATCATGATAAGGATGGCATTAAAGAAAACCATTATACTAAAGGCCTGACTTGAGAACTGTGAAAGCAGCAAAAGTATTTATAATGGGAATTCTGTAAAGATGGATAGTTAATAAAGAGTATTTGTAAATTAAGTACAGCAACAGTATCAATTATGCCTGTATTCTAGAGATGAAAACGATAAAACTTTCTCCTACCTTTTCAGAACAATAAAAAGAACAGCAGAGAATTTGTTTATTCTCTCTCATTTTCAAATTTCTATTATTTTATTGTAATGATTGACTAGAAATCAGTTTGAGATCTGTTTTCTCACATCGACACAATAAGCTTAAAGAATCCACATAAGATATAGATCTCGTATTTATGTTAAGAAATGTTTCCTTTTTCTCCTAAAGATGAAGGCAGTTATAACAAATGTTCCAAAGGAAGTTATGGCAAGAGCTAGCTTTCTCCTCTGCTTGAAATGACTTCAGATATGCAAGATTCAATTTGATACTTCTGCAATAAAACAATCTAGGAGGGCAATGGACTTAACAAAATGGAAAAAGATTTGCTTGGCAGTTTATGAATTACAGTGCAGACACACTTAGAAAAATACATAGTCTCTTAAAAAACCTGTGACTAATCAGGACAAATAGACATCACTTCTATAACACCTAGATTATGTGATACGAAAAATGATGCATGTTATATTTGTTGATTATAGTTAAGGCATCATTTACCAACTGCAAACTGAACAATAAAAATCTGGAATCTGACAATCAGAGGAACACATGTATTTTTCTATCAAAATATTTTTTGAAAGATTTTGTAAAGTTCAAGGTTTAAAAAACAAGAAAAATCCACAAATGTGGGAAATTATTGATTTCAGCTTGCCACTAATTATCATAGTTTCTGAGTAAGCATACATTGTTTTTATGCTTAAAAGTGCCCTGGAAACAAACTGGTGTTGCAGTCTACAGCAAAGACTAAATATAAAATTGTGTTGCTATCACTTTGTTAATGGATACCACTGAATAATTAAACTCCAGTAATGATAGTTTACCTTACTATTACTGGAGTTTTGTCTTGAAACTCTACATTATATATGGAAGTAGTAATTTACATGTAGTTTCAAAGGTAATCTTCCTTCTTCCTCCTGAAGAAGATAAAGAGAATTCTGTAAATTAATAATATTCAGCAACCCGTCATTTAAGATTCATTACAAGGAAAGGTTTTCATGGACTATGTAGGCAGACCACGGAATATATGCAATACTGATCCTTTAGATAATATCTTACAGTCTCATTTCTCTTTTCTTAGTTAAACATGAAGGCAATACTAAATAGGCAATGCTTTTATTCCTCTATTAATGAATCTTCATTAAAATAATACCTCTGGATCCACAGTGATATAATTATTTTTTAAAATTTTTATACAGTGAATTATTAAGTATAAGGCTCTTACATGATTCTGGGACATTTTTTGACCATCTTTTTATTGATGGTGAAAATCATTTTAAAGTAGCATTAAGAAGATAATTATTGACCCATGTATATGTGGAAAAATATACACCATATATTTAAATATTCATTCCTTTAAATTAAACTAGTAAGATTATGTTCTTTTACCAGTAAATGCTGCAAAAGAGCAACTCCGCAGGACAAATATTAGTTTTTTGTTTAATTTTAAATTGCTGTGTGCTTGGACAATTTCATCATCATCATCATCATCATCATCATCATGGCTAGGCTTCTCGAATGAAGATATGGGAAGGTCTCTACCCACACTTGCTACAAGCGCGCTGATGGCTAAAAGGGCTGAGGTGGGATAGGCGAGTCCGGTTGCAAAAGGCACAGCAGAAAGTCTCCATAGACGGTATTGACGAGGCACGGTTCTTGCTGCGTTGTCTTTTCTCCTCCAGACAAATTCTACGTGCGATCTCAAAGGAGGCAGCAGCGTTATGGTCGGTGTGTCTCCATATCTCCTGATTGAAGGCCAGAGTGGACCACTGATGGTAGTCAGTATGGCCAAAACTGAGGTATTGTTTCAGAGAGTCCTTGTATCTCCTCTTTGGGGCTCCTCTGTTGTGGCAGCCGGTGGCGAGTTCACCACAGAGCACAACCTTAGGGAGGCGGTCATCCTCCATCCTGAAGACGTGCCCTGCCCAGCGCAGCTGCGTCCTCAGCAGCATGGCCTCAGTACTGGTGACCCCTGCCTGTTCAAGGACAGTGACATCAGTCACATAGTCAGTCCAGTGGATGTTTAGGATTGAACGGAGACAACGCTGATGGAAACATTTGAGGAGTCGCAGGTGGTAAATGACCCATGATTCAGACCCATATAAAAGAGCAGACAGTACAATGGCTCTGTAGACACTAATCTTTGTACTTTTCTTCAGGTGTTTATTGCATCTTTTATGGAGTTTTCCAAAAGCTCTGTATGCCTTTGCTAACCTGTTGTCTATCTCTTTGTCAATCTTACCATCCAGGGAAATGATACTTCCTAGGTAGCTGAACTGCTGGACTGACTTAAGCTCTGATTTGCCTATGGTGATGTGAGGATGATGGGAGACTTCCTGAGGTGCAGGCTGATAAAGAATTTCTGTCTTCTTCAAGCTGACTTCCAGCCCAAAAAGCTCAGCAGCCTCTGTAAAGCAAGATATTAAATGCTGCAGAGCTGCTTCTGTGTGAGCAATGAGGGCGGCATCATCAGCAAAAAGCAGCTCATGGACAAGGTGATTTAGGGTCTTAGTGTGGGCCTTCAGGCACCTTAGCTTGAACAGGTTACCATTGGTACGATAGTGGATTTAAATGTCGTTATCTTCATTGAGGTTTGCCGTGGCCCTTTAGAGCATCATGCTGAAAAACATTTTGAATAAAGTTGGTGCAAGAATGTAACCTTATTTCACACCATTGGTTATTGAGAAGGGCTCAGAGAGTGCATCACCATATCTGACTTGGCCACGCTGATCCTTGTGTAACAGGACAATCATTTTTAAGAACTTAGGAGGACGTCCTAATTGTTCCAAGATCTGCCACAGGGCTTTTCTGCTCACAGTGTCAAAAGCTTTGGTGAGGCCAATGAAAGTTACATAGAGTCCTTTGTTCTGATCCCTACACTTCTCTTGCAGCTGTCTGAGAACAAATACCATGTCTGTGGTACTCCTGTTGGCTCTGAAACCACATTGGCTTTCAAGTAGAAGTTCTTCTGAGATAGTCTGTTCTAAAGTATTCTTGCAAGGATTTTACCAGCAATAGAGAGCAAAGTAATATCTCAGTAATTTGAACAGTTTGATTCTTCTTCTTTCTTCTTGTATAGGGTGATGATGACTGCATCACAGAGATCTGGTGGTAGTTCGCGTGTGCTTGGAAAATTTACTGGTCTAGTATAAGAACCTAAATAGAACAAAAAAGACCTTAGTCATCTTCTGGATTTAAACATATAGGCTGTCAAGTTTAATTACGAAAAACAATGTGCTTGTTACACAAAAAATTAAAGATTTATTTTTTTTGTGTTACAGAAATGATTGCATTGACTTAAACTCACAACTGGAAACACTGCTGATTAGACCATGGATAATTCTGCAGGAAAGTAAATCATTTCACATTCTTTGAAGATGACTAGCAGTGCAAAACAGGGCAGTGAAAGTGTAGAAAACCAGAGGAAAACCTAAGTGAATAAGGAAGATCCACCAATTTTATTATTTCTAAACCAATTAACATCAATGTTTAAACACAGTATGACATCCTGAAAATAAACTTTTAGTAGAAAGGATACCTGCGCTTTCCTCAAGTTCAGGCAGCTATAAATTTCTCATTGCCTCCAGTTTAGTTCAAGGATCCACTGAAATAGGAATTAAAAGGAAGAATGCAAAGCAAGCCAGCTTTCTCTCTTCTCCTTTTAATGTCTTTCAAAAAAAATTATTGTGATTGATACTTCATAAGACATGAGGCATTGCTAATTAAAGGGGAGTGTAATAACAGCCAGCTGTTACCAGCACCTCAGTACTTATAAAAAAACTGTGATCATGAGAACTCTAGCTGGAGTCGCATTGCCTTTTCAGCAGGTGTGGGCTGGAGACCTGAACAAATTGGAGACAAATTGGGCTAGAGCAGGTTTTAAATAGTGACAGAAAATGCACACTTGCTCTTCAGCTGCAATATTCATGAAGGAGACCTGCAAAAAGAAAAATTACAGAGAGAGTGTGTATGTATAAATAATCTGGGGAATGAGGCTATAAATTAAGATTTTATTATTTTTATTGAATTAATAAAAGAAGAGTTTGAATTTAATAAGACCTAGTGAGTTTTGGTGAGTTAGCAGCTTTGGTAATTGATGTAGATAGAAGGATGTGTGGGTGATTTGCTGCTGATTTAGGAGGTGACTGGTTTGTAAATGAGGTATTGAACTTTGCAGTGCGAAAACTGGTAACTTAGGCCAGGTTAATAAAGCTGCTTTGACACCTACTTTTGATAAGATAGTTTATAAGGATAGGTCATTTTGACTTTAAAATATCTCACGTGTATTTGTAAGGCTGTGTTAAATTTAAATCCATTCTGGCACTGTGATGTAAATACAAATGGGGTTATGCTGAATCGGTAAAATATTGTTCTTTGGATTTGTTTTTCAACAAATATCTTAACTGACATGTTAATGCCCAATATCTGTCATGTTTGTCATGCAGGAAACACAAACATGACAGAATTTATTTGTTCTATTGTTAATCATGACTTTGAATTTTAACAGCAAAGATAGTTGACGTATTTTTCTTCTGGTTTATGTTATTTTTATTTAACCCTTTTTAGGAATTAACTAAATAAATAATTAAAAACTAGTTCATTTCACTGAAAATTAAACCTAATTTCTCAGATCTGATTTTATAATAGTGTTTTACTGACAATAAATGATTACCAAAATATTTTCACCTATTTTTTTTTTTTAGTTCCAGAAGCTTCCTAGGAAATATGTATTAGGCAGCAGAGATACAGAGTGGGTTACTTAATTCAAAAAAGCTAGCAACAACACTACTGACAAAGTAACGTTAACGAAGAAATGTAGGTAGAATTCAGATTATTAATGTTTGTACTGAAGTCCTTTTTTTTCCATCTTTGCTTTCGGTAGCTTTTGTGTTTCTTCATTATAATTACCCACTAAACTTAATATGTTCCTTCTGTCCCCACCAATTTCTAGCTGATTAAAGAGTTCCATAACTTGAATCTATGACCAAGAAGAAAACTAACATTCATGTTGGAGAATAGTGGACTCAGCTGTATGAATCCGAAGCTAGGGTATATGGAGGAAGGTATAACCAAGCAAATGAGGCTCCTTTAAAAAGGGGACTAAAGGGTAGGGCAGCACAGTTAAGGCTACTAAAATAACAACACCAACAACAAAGAAATATACTAGCAAAGAGGCTTTTTTCCTCCTAGTTCTGTAGTTTTTCTCCATGTTATATCTTATTCCAGTAATTTCTTTCAGAAACTTGCAGGACACAGGAAGCTGGATTGATTGATGAATTCTACAAAAAGTCCCTACATGTTAGCCATACTTTTTTAACATTTAAACTCGAGTATGTGTGCATTGCTCTTAACTTATAGGTGCCACATACATGCATTTTCAGAAACCGATTAGTATCTTTTTCATCTTTTCTAGTCCTAATGTCTTCCCTTTTCTGTTGAAAGAGAATTTGATAAATGCTATCATGGCAAAAGACTGAAAGTATAGGCTGGCATCATTCTTTAGGGCAGGGTATTCTTTTGGCGTTCTACTTCATTTTTGAAGTGTTACTTGATAAGTGATAAGGTTTGAGTTGACTTTTGAGAGCAGGACTGGCTACTTCTCTCCTTCATCTTCTAGCTGCAGAAATGGTCAAGGACAGTGAAAGACATAGACTTGGAAGAGAAAAGAAAAAAAGATAAAGTCACATAGTGGGCAAACAGTGACAAAAAAAGAAAAAGAATTTAGATGAAATGTAGATGAGTAATTTAATGTCCTTGAAATGCAGATGGGATAGCAAGAAAGGCAATAGTGTGAAACGTACAGCTTGGAGGATAAAAAAGAGAATGGCAACTCTCAATTACATATGATACAGTAAAAAAATACTAAAAAATGATAAGCCATTATGGCTTCCTCCAGCTGGTCTCCATACTCTGCTATTTATACTTTTATGGTATTAAATGAGTGGGAGAAAGGAAAATTCTGTGTTTGTTTTGTGTTTCTTTTCTTCATTTAACTGATTTTTTTTTCCCTCTCAACAGTGTGATAGACAGGGTCTTACACTTCCATATGCCTCATCTCTCACACAGCAGATATGTTAGGTCTTCCGATTTGGTCTCCACCTGAAGATTGCCAGGGAGGCTGGAGTATAATCTTATCCATCTAACGGTCCATCAGTCGAACCCATATCTCTCCAATTTAGTGGCAAGAATGTTGTGAGGGACTATATCAAAGGCCTTATAGAAGTACAGGTAGATGACACCTGTAGCTCTTCCTTCTCTACTGATGCAGTCACTCTGCTGTAGAAGGCCATTGTTTAGAAAATATTCTGGAAACTGAAGCTCAGTTATAAAACAGGAGATAAAGGAAGTGGCCAAATAAGCAAGGTGAACAGTCTGGTGACTTCATTTCTGTATAAACATCAGGAGAAGGGGCTGGACTTTATGTTGACATACAAAGACTTCTTTATTTTTTTTCCATTTCATACTTGTAAACTAGAGATATGTTAATATTTCCTCATGGAAATCCTTATAATGTAACACCAGGCAGAACTACCGTGATCCCGCTGATGTGCAAAACACATACTATGAGATTCTTCTAAATGTCTGCATAAGCTTCAGTAATTTCAGTCAAATGAATCTTCAAAAAAACCCAGTCCTGATTTTAAAAACATCAGCATTGCATAATCCTTCACAAATTCCAAAGTATATTCTGTGTCTTACATACCCTAATCTTTATGATAATTCTCATATATTTTTCACTTTGACACTGTGTGCTTTAAGCCTGTGTTGTCTGTACAAAATATACAAGTAATTCCAGCATACTCCTTTATTCTGTATGTATGTATATTAAAAATGTTGTAATCTTAAATCTTTATTAATTTTGTTGTAATCAAACTTACTAAAAAAGTAAAAAAAAGTCCAATGTTTCTTTGAAATCATAGAATCACAGAATGGCCTAGGCTGGAAGGGATCTTAGAGACCGTTTAATCCAGCCTCCCTGCTGCCAGGGACACCACCTCTTGACTAGAAATGTATGTACTGAGAGAACTGTAACCAGCTAATCAATTTCAAGATGTGATAATCACCTGTATTCTGTAATTCACTTGATAAAATGGTCAGTCATGTAATTCTAAGACACTGGCTGGAAAGCATTGTCTGAGAAGATGGAAGCCTAAGTAGCATTGCTTTTACCTTTTTCACCAATACTGATTTATTTTTGGGGGTTTTTTCCTAATTTTGAATTAAATTAATCTGACAAATATAGACTTGGTTGAATGGTATTAACTACATCCTCCTTCAGTTAACAGCTAAGGATTTGTGTCAGACTGACTATTCACAAATATTATTCACCCCTTCCAAAAGGACTGCTGTATTATGGGAATTTTTGTCATTTTCTTTCCTCCCCTTTCATACTTCTTTGGGACTCAATTGTTTATGATAATGATATATGTAGTTAACAATGTGGCATATCTTGGGAAGCTTGGTTAAGGGGTTGCTCTTTCTCCAGCTGAGAAGTTGCCTTATCTACTGATACTAGGCATTGTCAGAAAGTTAAAGAAAGCAAGTGGAGTTAGTAAGTTGTGTAGAATTCAAAAAGACTGCAACAATGTGCCCCCCAAAATTGCTAACTTCACTGAACCAGTGCAAGAAAGTAATATTTTTCAATTGGATTCAGGACCAAGCTCATCAGAGGAAGAAGTGGAGCCTTCATCAATCTTGATCTAATTTCAAAACTTGATTTTGATTTAATATTAAAGCAGCAAATAAGCTGTTCCTGAAATGCTTCACTGTGCATCAATACACCAGTATAACTGTCTATTTTCCAGTAATGATTTATACTTTACTCTTGGTAATAGCTGCTGTATTAATTATTAAAACATTTGTAATTCATAAAAGTCTTGCAATTCATTATACTGTGGCACAAATGGCCTGTTTGTGCAGACTTTACATTCTCAGCTGATCAATTCCAATCTGTTAAAATAACACTAATTTTTATAAACTGTGTAAGGTAAGGCAGATGTTGTTGGAATTCTGTCAGTGAGTCATACTCTCTCACACCCCCAGGTCCTTAGCAAGGGCACTGGCTATATGATATAGCAAGGCAATCTGCAGTGACTTAGGATATTGTCTCTGTCACTGGCCCTCAGAAAGTTTCTTCTGCTTGACTGAAAATGAATACCATTAGATTCAAACCTCAGCATTTTCCTCCAGGCGGCATGGACAGCTGCTACTTGCAATGATTAAGAATCTTCTGACCTGCGGTTAGAACAAGCTGGAAAAGTGTCTCTAGTTTGGCTGGTCAGCTTCATATTGAGTGAACTGATACTTTGCTTATTAACAAAAAGACTCCCTTTACTTCAACAGTGCTATTGACCATCCTAATTTACCTAATATATCTACTACTACATGCTTGATGTTCAGTGTAAGTAACCAGAGAAAAAGTACTTCTATTGGAAAGCAAAACTGTACTTAGTTATGTACTTATTACATATGCATTAAGTGGGAAGAGAAAAAAAGGTCCAAGAAAGGGATTGGCAGTGTAATCAAAGTAAAAAAAAGGAAAAGTTAGAAGGAGTGGTCTAACTAACTGTAAAGGGCTATTCTTAGTGACCTAAAATAAATGGTACGAATACAGTGACTGACACTACTGTAAGTTCCAAAAGATCTAACCACATCTTCTGTAGAAGTTTTAAACATTTAATCCTGCTATACAGTTCTATTCATAAGGGAAGAAACTTGTATCTCTAACTGAACAGCAGTAATGATGACTAAAATCTATGAAAATCATGTTTTGTAGACCTTCTGACAGAGCATAAAATCTATTTTGACATATTCTCAGTACACTTTGATTTAACTCTTAACAATATGAAATAATTATAAACTGTAATGTTGTACCTGAGTTTCTTTGCCATTCTGACAAGTTAAAACTCAGTTGGAGCTGGTCACGTGATGGCTAGATTAAGTGTATCTAATGACAGCATCAAAAGTGTTTGTCACTGTATAAGAAAATTTATTCAGTTCCTTAGACCTTTGTCTATATTACCTATATTTAATTGATCTGTTAGATGTTTGTCTTAGAGAAATCTTTTTATCATGCATAATATTTGCTTTTTATTGATAGACTTCAGCCATACGTAAAAGTAAAAACTGTGAAAAGATGCCTTCCATCAATATTATAAACTTTCAGAAACTTTTACTGGATAGCGCTAACATCTATGTTCTTTGGGGCATGAAACTATCTTTTGTGACAGATTTGGTTCGTTGACATCTATGGAAACGTTTGACCATATGGTGTAAGGTTCTGCCTTTTGAGCAATTCCACTCTGCATACTTAGCAGCAGTTTCTTAGTCTCTTACATTCCCTTAAGACCCTGTCCACACCTCATGTGCTCAAGTTCCTGACCCGAGCTGGATCCAGCTAGCAGAAGAAATATTGTATATCAGTTTGATACTGAGCTTTACTGAAAAAATCACAGAATCATAGAATGTCAGGGGTTGGAAGGGACCTGAAAAGATCATCTAGTCCAGCCCCCCTGCCAGAGCAGGATGACCTACAGTAGGTCACACAGGAACGCATCCAGGTGGGTTTTCAATGTCTCCAGAGAAGGAGACTCCACAACCTCCCTGGGCAGCCTGTGCCAGTGCTCTGTCATCCTAACCGTGAAAAAGTTTTTTCTAATACTTTTGTGGAACCTCCTATGTTCCAGTTTGTACCCATTGCCCCTTGTCCTGTCATTGGACGTCACCGAAAAGAGCCTGACTCTGTCCTCCTGACACTCCTCTTGGACGTATTTATAATCATTTATGAGGTCACCCCTCAGTCTCTTCTTCTCCAAGCTAAAGAGACCCAGCTCCTTCAGCCTTTCCTCATAAGGGAGATGTTCCACTCTATTCATCATCTTTGTGGCTCTGTGCTGGACTCTCTTAAGCAGTTCCTGTCTCTCTTGAGCTGAGGGGCCCTGAACTGGGCACAATATTCCAGATGTGGCCTCACTAGGGCAGAGTAGAGGGGCAGGACCAGGATGCCATTGGCGTCCTTGGCCACGAGGGCACATTGCTGGCTCATGGTCATCCTGCTGTCCACCGGAACAGGTCCCTTTCTCCTACACTGCTCTCGAATAGGTCAGTCCCCAACCTATACTGGTACTTGGGGTTGTTCTTTCTCAGGTGCAAAACTCTATACTTCCCCTTGGTGAATTTCATAAAATCTCCCCGCCCCAGCCCTCTAGCCTGTCTAGGTCTCTCTGAATGGCAGCACAGCCTTCTGGTGTGTCAGCCACTCCTCCCCGTTTTGTGTCTTCAGCAAACTTGCTGTCAATGCTCTCTAATCCCTCATCCAGGTCATTCAGGAATATATTGAAAAGCGCTGGCCCCAGCACTAACCCCTGAGGGACCCCACTATACACATGTCTCCAACTGGACTCTGCCCCATTGACTACAACTCTCTGACTTCTTCCCTTCAACCACTTAGTGACCCACCTCACTATTCAGTCATCCAGACCACACTTCCTCAGTTTACCCATGAGGATGTTGTGGGAGATGGTTTCAAATGCTTTGCTAAAATCCAGATAAACCACATCCACAGCATAAACAAAAAAAGAGAAAGCTATCAGAGCCACATATAAGAAGTACTGGAGCTGTGGCTGTGTGTTCTGGAATAACATGCCCACAACCACAAACAATGAATGAGTAAGGTTTGATAAACTTGTGTCTGCAGAGTGTAAGGAATTTGACAGAACTTTTGGAATTCTCTTGACAAAAGAAGGGTGGATGAGGAAGTGTGTTTTTGCCTGCAAAATGCAGGAAGATGGATTACTGACTGGGCCAGAAGTACAGGAAACATGGAGCTGGATGTCATGAAATAATTTGCCAAGGAAGCAAATAGTGTGTCCAATGCACATTTTTTTTTCTCTCTTTTTGCTCTTATTCCCTGGTTTCCTCTTGGTCGTATTGCATGAATGCATAATAGTTTCTCACTTCTCAAATTCACTTGTTCCTTCACAGTACTGTCCTATAATCTATTATGAACAATCTATGTCAGAATGATCCTGTGACAAGACTAGTCTTCCGACATAATTCTATCTCGCTCTGCACCCTAAAATACATCCAGGTACCCGCAGGTTATGTCTAAGAACATGAAATTTATCTGGTGTCATGCTAAAAAGGAACTCTGGCAGGCAGTGCCATAATGCATTGCTCATTTAGGTCCTCCAAACAGAAAATCCAAAAATATTTTTAAAAACCAGGACCATGAATCAGAGGATCTGACTATCTGAGCAGCTGATTGCTGTGTACCATGAAAGTTCTGCTAATCAGCCCAAGCTGTTCTAAAACTGAACCAATCTGCAGTGACTGAAATGAACAGTTATTCTGCTGTGCAGTCCTCAGATACACAGTACAAGATTCAGTTCATGAGCTAATTTATGGAGAAAGCAAGGACCATGTCTGTTTTTTTACAGGGAGAAAGAACAGACAATCCAGAACCTACAGGTGCTCTCTCCCAGAATACTGTTTCATTCTTCTGTTATTAGCAGGTGTTTATACTGAACTTCCTTAATTTCCTGGCTTATAAGTCTTTGGGGCCTGACTGGTTGCACCTACAAGTGCTGGCAGAGCTGTGGTTGGTGGTGCCCATGGTTGGCAGAAAACCCTGTTTGGCCCCAGGACCTGCTGCTCCCTGCGGGACAGGTCACCTCCCCAACTGCTCCCCTCAGTGACTGACATGATGATGTTTAAAGATGATGATGACGATTAAAGGGACTGAAGCCTCTTTCGTATGAGGAAGGGCTGAGACTGTTCAGGCTAGAAAACTGGAGGCTCAGGAAGTCCTTATAGATATCTGAGAGGGAACGAAGAACAGGACAATCAGACTCTTCTCAGTAGTGTCCACAAATGGTAATGGACACAAATTAGACCACATGATATTTCACTTAAACACAAAGGAAAAACACTTTTGGGGGGTTTTGGTTTTGGGTTTTTTTTTTGAGGATAGTCAAATACTGAAGCAGGTTGTCCAGAGAGTTTGTGGAGGATCCATCTGTGAGGATATTTAAAACTCCACTGGCCATGGTCCCAATCAACTTTCTCCGTCTCAAGCCTGTTTGAGCAAGGGAGTTGGATTGGATGATCATAAAAGGTCCCTTCTGGACTTAACAGTCCCATAATTCTGTGATTCTACAATGCATCTTCACACTCTACTTTGCACCAACTATCATGGCAAAGTTTTCCAAGCTCAGAAGATGTTAGATCTGAGGTATTTCTGTAACAATTCAGCTTCTTGTAGATGTGCTTTAGTTCGTAGTCCTGAATCCATTATCATGTATTCATATTCAGAACAGACATGCTCTAAATATGAACAAAGATTATATAATTAAACTGATGTTCATAAGAATTGTGGTTTGCTTGTTCAGAAAGTTGTAAACAGAATGGGAAAGGGTAGAAATGGAAGAGGAAAGGTCTTACAGATATTTAAATGGTGTTACGTGGAAATAGACTCTTCTGCTTTATGACACTGGATCCTATGGTTCTGGGAAGGTCATGCTGATAAAATTTGTATCTGTCCTTCACTTTCTGAAAGTCTTAGGATTTGATTTGTCAAAAGTCTGGGCAGTAAGGAGGAAATATAATCAGAGCTTTTTATTGAATAGGTAAAATGCCGTATAATGTCATATGGTACAAAAATTCATACCACAATAGGAACCCCAAATTAATAACTTCATCTGACCTTCTCTGCTTCCTTGTATAAAGGAAAATAAGATTTTATTTTCAAAGTGTACTGTAAAAATCAAATGATTTGTTTGTGCCACAGTGTAATATCATTGAAAAATACTGTGGAAAAGTGTGCAAACAAATTATTTTTGCCTTCGAGGAAAGGTATGAATAATATTCAGCAAACAAAGCGTATGGCCACACACTGAATAATGAAGATGTGCAGAAACAATACAGAGTATGAAAGGTACCCTGAATGAGGCTAGGATACTTAGAAAATTGTATGAAAGTACAACATAATTACACAATGTATATGTCCAAAGGGGATAAATTAGGACAAACGCAATATTATTTCTGGTAGCTTCTGACTTTTGAGTGTTTGCTTTTACACTGTATCATTCTTAACATAAATTTGTGAACGTTGCATATGTAGAGTTTAAATGTTGCAGAATTTTGAACACGAGCTGCGGTTTGTGCCCAGCATTAAAATGACAGTGTATCTGACAATATGCATTTGCTCCTTGGGCTGCTCACACATAGTGCCGGTTGCCTTTAGGCTAAGGCTTGTAATGAGGTAACACCAAGCAGAGGGGTATTATTTCGCTCACTCATGTCCTGGTTTTGAGAAAATAGATGAGTACATTTTTTAGACACATGTATGCTGACCCACCGATCCCTTTTTGAGAACTGTTGAGCACCAAAAGAAATTAAAATTGAAACTCATCAGGTGCACGATTGGGTCCATAGCAGTCTTTATCTACTTGCAAAATGGCAGTAGTTAGATAGTTACCATTTCTTCATTGTAGCCATGCTGAGCTAAAATCACTATAAAAGCTAATACCTGTTAAAACTCTGGCAGCAGAGTGACTTTTTTCAATTACTTACAACCTTCACATTTTATCGAAGAGAACCTGATCTAAGCAGTGTGCCAGAATGGAAAAAAAAAAAAAAAAAGGCAGTTCAGATGGCAAAAAGTGAATCTGCAGTTACAGCCAATTATTTCAGCATGCTATCTCAGTGGCAATTAAGACACAACTCTCATGAGCTTGGTGTCAAAACTTGCAATGGCATCCTAGCTCTTATATGCATTCTTTAATCTTTATAATATACCTCTTTCCCATTAGTGCTTAATTACATTTTTTAGGTTAACATTTGGGAAATACATTGTTCATTTATTTAAGAAGTTCTCTATTGAGTCGTACTTTTTCAGTGGTACATCCATGAGAACATAAAAAAGCTATACTGAATCAGAAAAAGATTAATAAAGCAGATATTTTGTCTCCATCAAAAACACATGGCTAGGAAATATTACTAAAGTAAGCACACAGGGATCCATTTGTAGAAGAGTCTTGTACCAACCATCAATTCTGAGGTCCCTAGAGGCACAGAGGATTTGGGATAGGGAAGAATGAGAAAAAGAGGTGTTTTGGGTGAGTGTAATAGTCCATAATATAATTTCTTTCTATAAATTTGACCTAATCTGGTGAGTCTGACATTGGAGCTGACCCTGCACTGGGTGGGAGTTTGGACTGGAGACATCTTGAGCTCCCTTCCAGTCTGAACAGTCCCATGAACCTATAAATCTGCAGCAAGAAATTTCACAACTTCATAAGGCTCAGTGTTCACAAAGTTCTTTTATTTTTAACCCACCACCTCCTAGCATCACTTACTATATTTCAAAATGAATAATCATTTGCCATTCAATTTCTGTATGTCTCATTTATTTTATAGATATCTGTCATTAGCTGTTCAGTCATTTCTTTTTCAGGCTGGAGTATCTACTCTGTTTAATCATTCCTCACATGAAAATTTTCCACAGGTGGTGCAATTATCCTTTCCAAATTTTACAATCTGCTTTTCTGAGATGGGATGGATCTGTAGCAAATCTGCTGGTAGCATTCAAAATGACACTGCACCTTAGATTTACTAACTGACAGAATGATGTGTCCTGCATTGTTCTTTTATTTCAATTATTTCTAATAATTTTTAATATTCTATTACTGTTATTGTCAAATATGCATCTCTTCATATTGAATTTAATTCACTCTTTAGTCACTCAGTATTGTGATGGTCTTCTGCAGTACTTCACAACTAGCCCTCGACTTTACTACCCTAGGAAATATGGTAGGGAAAAATCATTTCACTCCCTTTCTTTCAACTTGATAATTTCTCAAGATATTATGTCTAGTTGATTCCACCATAAACACTGTGAGTCTCCTCCAGCCACATCCACACTATCTGCAACCTGGGTATTCTTTTCTACTCTCTGTATCTTCTCTTCACAGCTTCTTAACCCATGTGAATATCCATTTTTTTGTTGCCATAGGAGTTTCATTTGTTTAAAAGTATTCGATGAGACATTTTCCTGCAGACTTTTCATAACTAGATCAAGAGACTCCTACTCAAGTGCTTTGATTTTTTAATTGGGGGGGAACAGGCAGATAAACAAAAGTATGGTGCTTTTTTAAAGTTGGAAATGCTTGAGGTTGGATTTGTTAGACATTTTGCTGGCTAGAAATAGTTGAAGAACACAACTGATAACTTCAGATGTCAGGATTTTTATTTCTTCTAGTTTGAAAATTCCTAAAGCTCATACTAAATGTGTCTCCTGCTTTGTTAATAGGAGCTAATTTTTCTGACATTTAGGACTACAACTGCACCTGTTTTATTGCTCAAGACAATTTAATACAGAGAAATACAGCTGGAATCATAATTATGATGGGAATCAAGCACTTCTTGAGTATTCAGGGAGTATATAAAATATGATTAAGTTTCAAAGTGGTCAGTTTCCTCTTCCTTGTTCTCAGCCACTTATTTCTATTTCTCATTTGCTTCCAAATTTAGAACCACACCTCAGGTGAGTTAATTATGACAAACATAATTAACAGTAGTTCGAAAATGCTTCTGATTACACTTAGTCAGACCTGGTTTTGCAACAGAACTGAGCCAGAGGGTTAATGGCAGCACATAGTGAATCTGTCATCATATTGCTGAATGTTGATTATACTTGAGCTTAATAAAAGATACCAGTCGCAAGGGATAAGCCATTACGGAGGGATCCTGAAAGATGTTCTGTAAATAGTCTTGGAAGAAATAAGTACTGTATGGCTAGTTATATATGATTCACCACCCTTACTCTGCCATATTTAGACATAAACCTGGGGTGATTTGTGGCTTCTCTATCAGGAAGACTGTCTCAAACCTAAGTCTTAGAAACTGATGAACATCTGTGTCTCGTTGGTGACTGAGTATTGTCAGGAAAGGAAGTTCAGAATTTGTATGGTTATTCCTCTGTCAGCACAGATCAGCAGAATTGTTGCATTTAAAATGGAATACAGCTTTACACAAAACGGTGTGGCAATGTCAGAGTCAGAAGTGACTAACTAACTCTATTGTCTGCCTGTCGGAAGTTATTGTGATAGCAGGTTAAAGAGAATTTGAACATGAATCATGGACTGAACCTATTCTAGGTGTAGCGAAGCATGAATGAAGCACATGTGCTGGCCAGTGTTAACAGTGGTGGACACAGTTCTGCCTGGCACTGTCAGTAGAGAGACACAGGCATATCTGGGATCAGTTGCATGCTTCTTTCCAACAGGGTGGGAAGAGGTTGTACATTGGTATCTTAAATAAAAATAATCTATTCCTTGTCCAGTCTCGTGTCATCTCTTTGGAGAACTAAACTGAGAAAACAGTACATTGCTGCCTATCAGATAAATATAAATCTAGTTTATATCCATAAGTGCTATTTGAACTTAGTATTTGGCTCTTTAAGTCCTTTGAAAGATGATTTCTATTCATGAGGACGTCATATCTGCTCTTTCCATCAGTGTTGTGCATTGTGTATATATTTCTAGGAACAGTGCATGTATGCAGGTTTGCAGGGAATTATACTCACAGTAATTGACCACAATAAAAAAATGAAGAAATTTACCTTTCTTGGGAGCTGGAGAGATTCTACTTTATGGCCTAAGTCTCAGCATTTACTCTGTATGAACTACACGCTTGCATTTAATCATTCATTTATTCATGAACAATCAGCAGATAAGACCCTTAGTCTGTGCTTCAATTAAAATAAATAAGTGACCATATAATGTGTGTCCTAGAAAACTGAAGACAAATTACTGTTCTTCAGAAAGAAACTTTGGAGGACAATGGAGATTGCAAAGTTGTACTATTGTGTTTAGAGGATGTACTTGTACTAGGCTTCTGAAACTCTGCATACTTTCAGAAATGGATTTAATAGAATCTTTCATTGTTCCAATTTATTAGTGGGCTGACACTGCAAAATGGTATCTCCTCTATTATTTGTGTTCAACTTGGCCAGAATCCCATTGCGCAATTACATGGGGAGAGAAAGCATTCCGTTCTCATTCCCTTCTGACGTTTTGCCTCCTCGAAGTATTAGATTTGAATGTATGTGGTTAAAGCAGTCTAGACAGGTATGCAAGTTGATTGACTGGGTAAATCTAAATTAGAAGGAGAAGATACAAAAATAATAGGATAAGGTCAGAGAAAGGGACAGAATGCTGTAGTGTATAGAGATAGATATATATGAAAATATTGTATGTCTATTAAATTCTCTCTGATGATGGCTACAATGAGCTGCAGCAGTCAGTCTCACAAAAATGCTTTCTACCTGCAGCACTCTTACAGAAATGTGCTCTTTCTTTTAGACTTTGAAAGATGATATGCAAAGATAACAATCTCAGCAGTAGAAATTGAGGTCAGATTGCAAAACGTGAAGCCATGTTTTGCTTGGTTTCTATATGTCCATAAACCAAGACATAAAGAATATTTAAAATTCCTTTTACTGTGTAATTTACTGTTTTCATAAAGATCTATAAAAGGTGTGATTTTTCAAGCTGTTTTATTGGGTGGAAAACACCACTGTAATAAGAATTATTTATCAATGTTTGCCTTCTACTGAGGCAAGAAGAGTCCAGTGGAACGTTTCAGATTATTTTGAATGCATGGATTATAGAGACCACTTCTAGAAAAAATTCTGTGTTATGTAACGTGACACTTCTTTTTTCTTGATTTTTTTTTTCTATAAACCCTATAAAAAATGAACTCATTATACTCCTGTTCAGGTAAAAGACAGCGTTCTGTCACAGCAAAAGTCTGTGGCAAAGGGCACTCCAAAGAACCTTATTTGGCCACAGTAAAAGAGGTTGCATGCTAGCTCTGAACAGACAAAGTATTTCCTGCTGCACTGGCATAGCTGGCGACAGACAAGGGATGTCACTGTAAGAGAGGGAATCATGAATGCTCAGGATGGGGTTCCCAGCCAGTCTTGTTTTTGGCTGATCTGGGAACTGGGGTCCCAGCACACAGTCGCAGCTAGTGTGAGAGGAGAGAGCCTGTCAGGGGCCATCCAGAGTTACGAAGTTCCCAGGTAGCCTCCAGACAACTGGGACTTCATGAAGGAAAGCAAGTTTTTTTCTTAAAAGGAGAGAAGCTTAAGTAGGAAGAAGGAATCCATTCGTGAATCATGCCATCCACTGAATTGTGCAGCCACCTGAAATACAGTCGAGTCATGTTCCTTACTCTGATGTCTTTGTGTATTGCATTTTTTACTGTGAAATATTTTCTTTGTAGCCACTTGCAGATACAAAAGAGCTTCTACGTTTTAAAAGCCTTGCTGCTCTCTTTCAGCATTAGACATTGTAGTCCATTTTTCTGTTTCACAGTGGGTTGATACTGAAATAGAATTAGGAACAGCATTAGAGTGTAGACTTGAGCCAAAAAGTTAGCCTTTGTTTCCCATGTCAGCTGTTGTCTTACCATACAGTCTTAGGCAACTCATTTAACTTCATCATGCTCCAATTCACTAGAGACACATTAGCAACGCTACATATCTCAATTTGATCTGGAGTTACATTGCATCCCCTCTCTCCTAATTTTCTAAATAAATTGGATATGTTTTTAAACCAAACCATAACCATCCCTCTCGAAAATGTGACATTTTCCTCTATGACATTCAAATTCTTCCTGAAAATAACAGATCTAAGGTATTCTGAGTCTGTTATTTTAAACTTCAGTCACATGCTTTTTGTTCACTACCTTCTTTCTGTTTGGTTTTGTGTTGACATTACAGAGTAAATTGTTTGGAATATAAGTATGTTTTGTTGCCTAGCACAGTAAAAATAGTAACCACATACAATTATATGATATTCGTAAACTTGGTCAGATTTCAAGTGGTTAGATCTCAAATTTCATGAAACCAGTTTTAAAATGGCTATCTGAGCATACGGTTCTTCTGTGTGTTTATTTCCAAGAAGCAGAAATCTTAAAGGATTTGCAACAGGTAGATTATATTTGTGAAGATATGTTACTGAGATCTTGAGTTGAAAGGTCATCTAATAGCTTGGTAAAACCTCACAAGTTACAAGTAATATTCTGTCAGTAAACAGTTCTAAAGAGAATACAACTTCTACACAATTTCTTTTCCTTGTAATTAAGTTTTGGTTTTTTGTGGGGTGGGTTTTTTTAAAAATAGAAAATCTATAAAAGCAGAATACTTTTCTCCAAATGGAATAATTTAGAATCTTCCCTGAGATTATCCTGCTACTTAAGGATTTAGAAACATGTAGTATTTAAGCAGGATAAAATGATGTGCACATATGGTTAAGTGAACTTATGTAGCCATAACCATTTAGTCTCATTTTGTAAAAGTAAACGTGCACATTTAGACTTCAGTGATGTCTATTTTAGTGCAAAGGGAGTATTCCAAAAGGGATTTTATTCCCCACTTAAGGCTGCTGCACAGAAGGCAGCCAACACTACAAATCCAATAATGGTAATGTAACCACTCACACAACCCTACTGGCAAGTGATCTAGAAGGTTTTAATACTCATGTTGATTGTGTTCATGCCTTTCATCTCCTTCTATCGGTAAGTCACCATTTAAAGAAGAATTCTCTCAGAATCATGCTTTTCACATTTTATTATCTATTATTTCTAACTATTTCTATTATTTCTTTCTATTTCTATCTATTTGAGTGTCAAACTTGGAAATTCTCCTTTGTCAAATGGACCAAACATACTTTGGAGTTTTAGACAGCAGGGAAAAAAAAAAAAATATATATTTTCGAGATTTTCCCTAGATGGTAGAATAGGATAATGCAGTTTACAAGCGATACAAGTAACAGCTAATCTTTGTGCTGTTTAACAGATTTCATCATCACTGGACTTTTGCTAATCTACATTTGCTGAAAATACAACCCCACTTTTTGATAGCACATTATATTTATAATGCATTAATTACTACTCAAGAAGGTTAATTTAAATTAGGAAGCATGTTTTACGTGTGTAGATAAAACTAGAGCAGGCAAATCTTCCTTTCAGTTTTAATGTGAAAGTTCTATTATCAACAGTCAATGAGGAGCCTGATTTTCAGTGTAGGTCTTGATTTTCCATATATTGCCATTGAGAAGTAGAATTTTCTTATATTTTCTGTAGATTTTGCGGTTTTCTTTTTTTCATTTTGATTTGGTTTGGGGGTAGATGAGTATGTGTGGGAACCTTATTTTCACAGATAATCTAACAGATATTTAAGTTAGTACTCGAAACACTTCTCTTCCAAGCAATGTCTTCAGAAAAATAATTATCATTTAACCTGAAAATTGTAGTTTGTGTTTAAATATGTTGGAAAAGTATTAGTTTAAAGAACTGATGTCTCTGACTTGAATGTGAACAGTTTGGTGTCCTGTAAATGTTAGAATGTACCAATTTAGGGAGTAGTAAGATAAGGGGTTTGGGGTATGAAGGAGAGAGATGGGAAAGATCTAAGAGCTATTATAAAAATCGTAAGGTAGAAAAGAAACATTTAATCCAAACAGTGTAAAAGGGTCCTGAAAGGAATCAAAGCAAAGCACTTTCCAAAAGAAAAGTGGATTGGAGTTTTACCTATTCTTAACTAATAACCTTTGAAAGCTGATGTTGAATTATTTCCCATTCCCTCACTATTCTGTGAACATCATACCACTTCTTTTCCTCAGTCAGTACCTGCCGGAATTGTCGCATTTTTTTCCATGAAGCTTTAATATTTATTCCAATTTATTTTTAAGCATAACAATTGCAACATATACAAAGGAAGTATAAACTAAAATCTATCACTTTAAATTTTCAGTTTTTACAGTCATACTAGTGTAAACATTGTGCCATAATTATGCTTCATTGTACAGTGAGTTTCAAAGGAAACGTTATAATTTATAAAAGCCTTGACAGAGGTACAAATCTAGACCTTTATTGTACATATTTACTTTCTTTGAGAAGGAAATAATTTGTGAAACAAATTGACAACTGGGCAGCGGAAAGGCAGGGTTTGCTGCAGATCATGTTGTTACATAAATTTTATTTCAATTGTCTTATTTATGTTATTTTTAAGATTGTTAAATAAAGATCTAAGGTATGAACTATGATCACGTCACTTCCATGATTCTCATCTCACTCAATTGTTATTATTAACTTTCTGAGAAGAAGTGAGTAGAGTTGCTATTCAGCTTGGTAAACCCCTTGTAGAATTAAATTATATTGTTAAATTTTTGTATGTGCAAACATGTAGTATTGATGTGATTGAAAATGTAACCCCAAACACTTATAGAAAGGCACAGTATTTATTTAGTTATATAAAACCCTCTAATTTTCAGAACAGGAGATTTCTTTGTGAAACTGTTTACAAATTTGCTATTTATGCTCTCATTTATTCTTATTTATTTGCATTACTATCAGTGATTAGTTTGGAGGGGTTTTTTCCATTGATACTATGATACTATTCACCTAATTCATGGAGCTGCTGCAGAGCTTATGCTTAAGATTTGCAAACATAAAGTACTGCACAATGGTGCTTATATTTTATGTTTGCTGTAAAACTTTAAACTGACAAATGGATTCAGTAAGGTCTATTGGACAGCTTTGGTGCATGTGCCATATGTTTAAATGCTATATTAAAACTCTCATATCAAAGTTCTACAGCTTTTCTTCTCCTATATTTCTTGTCTGTGTTGAATTACAATAATATATTTTCTTCATATTTTCACACGATTCTGCCAACTTCAGAGCTGAGACCAAAACCTCTTGATAACATTTTTGGAAGGTCTTTGAGGAAATATTTACAGCTGTTTCCTTTGAAATACATTCCACAGCTGTCAACTCTTACGTATGATAAATGGATATTACGATGTTAAGCACTTAATATACTTGGCTTTCATTAAAAACAGCACTACCAGACTTCCTAGTTTAAAATGTCCATCTCAGAGTTATGGTGGTTTTTCAAATGTGACAAAAAAATTGCAGGAAATTATCATCATTGTAAACATGTCAATGATTACAACTGTATTGTTACTATTGATGAGATGAAATGAGAAGAAAAACGGAGGGGCAGAATACAAGAATGACTTGGAGTAAAAATCACTATAGTTCAGATAAATCTTGTCCATGAAGCAATTTACAACTTGTATGAGAAAATGGAATTTCTTTTAATGATGCATCAATATTAGGTGAACAGGAAGTTAAAACATGTTACCATGTGTTTGCTTTCATTGTTTGGAGGGTTGTTGTTTTTGTTTGGTTGGTTTAGAAAACCAGACTCTTATAATGAAAAGTCAGAGGCTAATCTTGACTGTATTGATAATATATAGAGAAAAATATAATGGCATAGAAAATATTATTAATTTCCTCTTCATTTTCCCAAAAACTCTTAATCTGACAGTTTTAAAAGGAGATATTTTGAGGCCTGGCATCATTGCTCTGAATGTAAGACTTTAATACAGTAAAATAAGAAACCTGAATATTTGTATCTGGATAGGAATTGGATTTGTTTTTCTTGTCAGTTCTTCCCCAGTGTTCAGAGGAATCATTCCTCCACGAGTCAAATGAGCGAAGACCGTGAAGACTGGTCATGTCTCTGAATGAAACATTTTTGGTGATTACGCATACTGGAAAATGGGGTGCGTAGATAGGTCTCAAGTCTTTTGGAGCCAAATTTCCTTGTCATTAGATTTTAAGATACAGAATGATTATTTGGATTTTAAGTTCCTCATCTCAGGATTTTCCATGTGTGTGCAGTACTTTTCACCTAGGAATCTGGTTGTGTCTGGGATTTGTACATACTGTTCCTTATCGTACGATAAGTTTTTTCGGGCTTCACAGAATGAGCAATTTAAAACAATTAGGACTTTTTCTCTCATTTTTGGCTGCAGCCAGTGATTCACAAAAGGAAAATTCTATTTATTTCCAAAGAATTATTAGTAAATGTATGCTGCAATTTGAAAAGCGTGTCTCTTTCCTAAATGAGTGTAAACTTTTAATCTTAAAAATCTTATAAATAGTGTATACATCTGTAATTTGTACATAGATATTTCTAAACAAGAAATTTAAAAAAAACGTAGAGGTTAAAGACACATAGTATTATGTAAATATGCACTACTAAATGCTTTCCCAGACTATGGATGGACAAATAATGGAGATGTTATCCTTCTTTAAATAAACTCAAGAATTTTCTAACTATGACATACTAAGATTAAGTAGAAAAGAAAGACATTATTCACTTGACCGTAATGAAAAAAAAGAATCAATCCATATATAAAAATATAAAATATTTAGTGATAGGGCCACATCATAGATTTAAGTCCTTGACTAATTTTATTCTTTTTTCCCCCCTAAACCAGCAGCTTAATTAACCAGGGACATAAAGTACTTAATTAGTTATATTAATTGGTTACATTCTTACTTATGAGGAATTATATACAGAACCATTACAAACTAATTAACACTATGCTGACATTGGAATATTTCTGTAAAGAAGCTCAAATGAATAAATCTGTTTTGACAAAAAATTCTGACCGAAACATTCCTGATTTGTGCCAGTTGATGCTGGTTAGTACCATGCAATGAAAAACAAAGCTGTGAGACGTTGCTTCTGAAAGCAGTAAAAGTTACACAAGAGGTTCCATAGACCTGGAATTAAATAGATTCGAATATCCTGCTGACACTGTATGAACTTGCCAGACTGCACCCACATTCCGACCAGTTTGGGCTGAGTCTGTTTAAGCCTTCTAGTGCTCACGCTTTCATACTGCTAGCTGCCATGGTAGCTTAAGATATCTCATATTAAATCAGATAATGTCAGTATGGAGAATGGCTAGACTGTCAGTTTCTGGCAGTCAGAGTCAATCAGTGTGGCATATTCTCTTAGAATCCTGAGAAGAGGAATGATCTGGGTTTTGCAGGGGAAGGAGCTTCTAATATGAAGGAAGGGTATGATCTGTAATCAAATCATGCTGTTATAGCTGATGCAGTTCCTCTGTGCTGATTTGGACCCTACCTGAATATTTAAAAACCCAACTGCCACTGCAATGTGAATTGCCATTTGCCTGACTCCGTTAATTTCAGGACTGCACACCATATGGAAAGCAGAGATTTTTGAAGTTGGAAGGAATTAGAAAATTGCAGCTCAGCCTGGGGATTTGATAAATTCATAGAAGCTGCATAATGGTAGATTCAGAACAGAGAGTCAGCACATTTCCCAAACAATAAAAATATCTATACAGCTCTAAAAAGTTTTATCAGGCAAAAGGAAAGCAGAAGAAAAGAAAGCAGAATAGGCCAAAACCCCCAGTGTTGTTGTTATTGTGGTTGTTATTATTATCATTGTTATTATCATTAAATTATTGTAATTCTTATGATTAAAATTTATTTCAAAAATAAAAATAATCTTTAAAACTCAGGCTTAGTTAAAGATTCACTTCAGTGCAGACCTTTTACATAACTGTATCTCTGTTAGCAATATATTTAATCTGTGTAATTTGGATAATCACCCATATTGAAGTGTTGTATCAGTCCTGTGTGACTGAGACATCATCAGGATATGCACAGGTGCTTTGATTTGTCTGCTGACTAAAGATGATCAAAAGCCTTCTAGAGTAAAGCTGTTGCTGTAATCATGTGACTGTCTTTCTATTAATTAAATACTTGAACATAGCACAACTGAATACCTCCTGTAATCATTTAGTAGGTTAAAAAATAAAAAGGAAAAGGAAACCTGGCATTGCAAAAACAATTTATAAAGATTTTAGGAGAAATTATTGTTGAATACGCCTTTTTTTCTTTATAAGCCTATATGAGCTGCATGTTTTGTTTTGACTTTTTTTTCACTGCCAGCAAGTTTTAAGAAAACATAAACATAGGCAACTCTGCTAGAGAGATTTTCCAAATCAAAATATTTGATAGGAAAACATTTTACTCTGTAACAGTAAATTTCCTGTTTGTGACTCTTTCTAATTGACAACCAGCAAGTCCTTGAAACCTTATATACCTTTGGGAATTAACTGTAGATCTTACAGGTTTTGTCTTTGGACTTTGTGGAAAAATGACTTGCAAGAGTAGCAAGTCTGGAAAACTGAACATCTGTTAGCTAAATAAACAGCTGCTTGGCTGAGTTGTGTGACGAGTATTCTGGTACCAAGCATTTTCCTCACAAGTAGGTTTCATTACAATTAATATATTTTACAATTTAGTGTTCTTTAGAGACTTAAGAATTTTAACTAAAATTTAGAAAAAAAAAAAAACACAAAAACACAGGGATGTATTTTTCACTGTCCAAGTTCTGTATGGCAGTAAAATTGCATTCTAAAAATCAAAAGTATCTTTTCGCACTGCATATTTGGCATTATCAGTATGCTGCTTTTTTTTTCAGGAATTTCATCCTATGAATGTTGACAGTAAATGGGTTTCCTTGTTTTATGTATGCTTCTCAAACTTCTAGTGCAAGAAAGGATGTTCTTCTCCTTCAGGCTAACAAAATAATGAATGACATTTGAGTAAGACAAACATTTGTCTTTAGGTGAACTCTGGAGCTATATGTCAACCTCTGAATTCCCCCAGCAAGAAAAGTTATTCTTTCATCATCTTTCTGTAGCCTCTGGTGAAGAGGGCATCTTGCTGCGAACAGGAAAAGCTGATATGCTAGAGAATTATTAACTTTTTTTTTTTTTAAAGTTAGAAAAAATTGAAGTTCAGACCAGCCACAAAGAACAAATCCACATGTCACTTTCAGTGGTTTATTAAAAATCAGCTAGCTCCTCCAAAATTTCAAGAAAAATTGGTTGCGTATTTCTTGTTGCTTCCATATATTTGCTCATAGTTGTGAGGGAAGGAAAAGATGGCCAATGACATTTATGTATACAAAAAAGAAGCCTGCGCACACACATATTGTGCCAAAAAGTGGAAGCTTGGATTGCAGATAGGGCTTGAAATGTGACTTTGAGGAAGGAGAACAAAGCTTCTACAAGGAGAAGTTTTGCTGTCAGCAATAGACTTGCTTGCCAGCCAGCACAAGGACATCTGGTGTTATTTCTCACATTGCAGAAAATCATCTCCAGTCATCAGCCCAGACTGGGACTACCTTAGAGTCTGTAACTTGCCAGTTACAGAAAAATGGGTTGTACATTGTAGGCCACTTCAAAGGTCAGCAAAGGCCTCTAATCAGACAACAGACCCATGTCTGTGATAATGAACTTAGCACTTAGAAACATGTACTTACTGGACTGGCTTTAATTTCTATTAACATAGTGTAAAGACAAAGATTGCATAAAGTAAATCGGTTATTTACACTCCACAGCAAATTTGCAGGGATTTTTCTCCCAGACGACAGATTGTGTGAGGCAACTGAGTTTTTCAGTCATGCTAAAGCTATATATAAGCTTATCGAGGCAGGTAGTCCCCTGCCTTGATATGTTTTGGTATTTATAACACTTATTTCACCTATTGCTATCACAGTGCTCTTGTCTGTTATCCAGATCATTTAGTATTAGTACCATGATAACTTTGCATTTTAATTGTAATATGGAGGCTTTAAAACAAACAAACCCCACAGAAATCCCCTAAGCAATGTCAACAGCAAAAGCCCTAAGGTGCTCTCCGCAGTGCATTCAAGCATAACAATTCTTGGTTTTGGTTGAGTAATTGAGGATTATTGAGATAAGAGGAGATATATGTTGACAATTAAATTTCATGAAGTGGAAGTCAAAGGATGTTAGAATAGCTAAACCGATTGAATACCTTTATAATGCCACTGCTGGCATTACCCTTCCTTTTCTTTGCCTTTTATGCTTTAACTACCTCTCCCTCACCTGTAGTGTTACTGGTTTGGTTTCCATTCTGCTTCTCAATTTCTTTTCAAGATTTCTGTAAATTTTGTGATTCTTTTCTCATAGCAATGTGTGCAGAAAACACTGTGCTTTACTGCATGAATGTGAAAACCTTGTCATTTTCTCAGACATACTTAGGAAAATATTGATTCAATGTCGCATATATAAAAGATACAGAAGAGTAGCTGGGACATTGAACAGTTCTATTTAGAAGATCTTGCTCAGTTAAGAGATTAATATCATTACTTAAATACACAAAAATATACCATAAATACTAAACTAAACTAGCAAAATGCTACAGCACACAATGGAAAAATGCTAATAAATTATACTACTTCGGTGTAGAGCTGGACACTTCCAATTTACGAGAGAAGGAACTGGCTGCATCACGTCTAAGTGCACTTTGAAATGTTATTAGAAACTCTCAGAATATTCAGCCTTCTCTTATAAACAAAAAAAAAGATGGTGTTATATCTGTGAATCCATATAGGAAGACAGGAAAGGAAAAAATATTTCAGAAATAAGTCTAAAAATGTACTAGAAATTTTAGAGAATTAGATGTAATTCAGTCACTTTGTTTCCCTAAAACCTGAGAATTGATCTTTATTTAGACTCATAAATCTTTAAGATGATTGGCTGCTTGAGGAGTTTTTGCTTGTTTAAAGGGACGTAGATCAAACGGCTCTGAAAAGAATTTTAAGGTACTCTCATCTGCGTATCTATCTGAAGTGTAAAAGATTTCACTTTTCAATCAACAGTGTAAAATTTCTAAAGCATCTCTTTCAATTTATACTTAGTTTCTATGCATGTGCTTTGCTTTCTTGTTTATGGATTCTTTTGGTAAAAATGAGTTGAACCATATGCCCAGGCACAATTGTATTGCGAATAAGGCTTTTTTTTTCAGATTCTCAACAAAACAATATTGGATATATTTAGTGAATCTGGAGAACAGATAATTTAAGCATTTGTTTTTAAATTGTATATAAAATATTTAGCTTCATCTCCCAGCTGCTGACATAAGCTCTTGTTATTTTTTTTTCACCCCTTGACCAACCTTGTTATGTATTAAAATAAGATTTCTTAGGGTACTCTATACAGACAGAGCAGAAAAAACTATTAAAACCACAATTGTTATTCCATCTTTCTCATTTATTCAGTATGTAGTAGAGGATAGCTTCTCTTCTGCTGTGCATGGCATTGCCTGACGTATTTATTTGCTTTCTGGCCTGAAGCAGAATTTATCATTTGCAGCTGTTTTTCATGGAAACTTACACTGCATAATTAACAGTTTCACGTCCCTTTAATCATCAAAGTGCTAAATTATTGGGAGCTGTGTGCTTCAGCTTTGCCCTCTGTTTATTGGCATTTGCTGGTCTCGGTGAGAATGCACAAAGCTTCATTCTCATGAAATTACTACCATAACCTGATAGAGACCAAAAAAGAGTCAACTCCCTTGAAACTGTTCTAATGATTTAGTTTGTAAAGCTGCAAATATCCAAGTAATGTTTCCTAAGGCAAATTTTACCATTTATTTTCATGCTGAATAAAGTGCCTGCCCTGTAAGTGGGATACAAAAATATATTTAAACCAAAATATGCATGTCAGATGGTAAGGCCTTGAGGAAGTTTAGCAACCTGTGTAACTCTCTGAGAGAATTAGCATCTGTTTCAACTACCATTGCTAAAGCTGAAGAAAGTCAACCAAATCCCGAGGGATTTTAAGAACATCCAGGCAGGGAACTGTTGCATTGTCCGTGCCTAATGCAAGTGTTCCAACATCTTTATCAGATGAATAAAGTACATTGTAGTACAGAAGAATCACAGGTATAAGGGTGTTTCCACATTTCATGGGATTCAGTAACACGTCCTCTTAAAATACTGCTGCAGATTTTAGGACATACAACAGTTGAGATATATTGTCTTTATTCTCAAAAGGATGAATTCAGTCCTAATTTCGTCTCTTTCTCTAGTGTTCTTAAGTTATCAAGAACTTTTGGCAGGATGAATATTTTTCTGAAGGACTGGATATTATGCTTTCAGACTGGGTTTATAAACAAAAATATTACTTCCTTGGTCTCAGTTCTACAGAAATTTACATCTTGTGTAATCAATTATATATCTATAAATATTTTAATGGAAAACAAATCTCCTTTCTTTCTCATCTCTTGTAATGAGAGAAATAATTATGAAATGGAGAATTAGACTCTGTCATTTTATTTTACCACATGAAAAGTCAGAAATCCCTGCAGAAATTATTTTTATAGATAATAAACTGTGGATATTGCTCCATTCTGAAAGGTAGCAAAACATATTTAGCTAATAGGAGCATCACTTTGAAGTGGACCCTAAACAGTAAGTGACAGTGGCAAATATAAACTTCTTGTTAAAACTTGCACACTTTTAAATCACTGCCAGGAAGAGAATAAGTGAAGTTGATCAAAACCCAAAATGAAGAAAAGCTGATCAAAAATCTCAAAGAATGCAGCAGTTAAATGCCTTTTCTGAGACACCTGCTCTGAATTTTAAAAACTGTTTGAAAGTCTGTTTTATCATTAAAAATTTCAAGAAGAGAAAAAAAAAAAAGATTTTACTTGAAAAGTGGTAGCTAGGAGGTTTGGGTTTTTTAGCTGGTCAGTTGCTAAAGCAGGACAAATGAGATCAATGAAGCATCCTTGGGGAAAGAAGCTGGGAGTCATGGCTGTAATTGTTTTCTTCCATTTTATTAAAAGTACATGGCTACAGAGAATTGTTTGACCTCATGAAAGTATCGGTCTCCAGAAAAGTCATATTAATACATCTACTGACATTTTTTTGCTACACTTACATATCTCACTTCTGATTTAGCACAGCTCTGGAGAAGACCCCTTTCACCTTTGAGATGAGCGCTTTCAGCCCATAGTCTGACTTGTATTTGCAGCTCTGTCAGCATGCTACAAAGTCAGGTGAAAGGGAAAAGTTCGAATATGAAAACTTCATTATTCTCAGTACCTCTGATTTCTAGTTGAATACCATGACTGGGTTGACTTCCCATTTTTATTTTGGAATCACTAGCTTTTTTTTTTTCTTTTTATGCTTACTATCATTTTGTCCTACTAAGGAAGAAAATTTGGGAATTGAAATTTCAGATAATTTAGAATTTATTTTTCCATTCCTTTTTTAATTCTGCCAGTGTCTAATAATGGAACACAGATCTCATCCTTCCTCATCCTTTACTGAAGCCAATTCTTCTGCATTTTCTTTGTTGTAACACTAACAGAGAGGTGGTCTGTTTGGGGATGACTAAAGGAATAGCATCAAAGGATAGACCTCTAACACTTGCTACCCTCTAAGGATAGAAACTATTCCTTCTCACCCTTCAAGGACATGATACAGAAGTCATCATTTGCCTGTAACCACAAGAAAAATACTGTAAGTGTCAGTTTCTCTGTTGCATTGTTCTGCCTACAAGAATTGTTTTGCTTTCCTTTAGATATTTAGATAACTTGTGCTGTAATGCAGTCCTAATGAAATCAACACTTTTTCTCCAGGGGCAAAAATTGACCAAAAGCCTGATTTCTAGATTTTAAATCTCTCCCTTGTCCCTTGAAGAGTCTTTTCACTGACACTGCTAGAAAGCTTATTTTTAATACCAAACACAAGGAGTACAGTAGAAAATAGAATTAGTGCATTGAGATGAAGTGCTTACATGAGAAAGAATTCAACATTTTTTTTCATTTCTAGTATTTATATTTCCAAGTTCATCTGCATCAATGTCAAAGTTCTGATCTTTCACAGAATGGCTGATCTGTGAAAACTAGCACAGTAGAAAACTGGTTAGTCATAAAATGACTATCCTCACCACATACCATTTATTGTACTAGAAAGAAGGTTGTGCATATTTACATGATTTTCTAAGTCACTATTTCCATCTCTTTAAATGAATTGTGTATCTACTGAAGCAATGAGAAGAACAAATAAGAGAGTGAAAACGTTCTTCACCTTCCAGTTTATATCTAATCTAGTCCTTCATACTCATATATGAACTATTGTTATACAGGCTTTGTTATAGTGAGATACGTATTTCATTAACATTTTACTCATACTTCAGATAGCACTGTTTTTTAAAAACCGAGAAGCAGAACAATATATGAGTTACCCCTTGAAAATTCTTCCGAT
>NW_009702002.1:66399-68926 GCF_000703405.1 Apaloderma vittatum
CAGTTTTGAAATATACTTTTTTCTTTTATCTGTTTTTTTTACCTTTCCTTTTCTTTTTTTTCTCCTTCTTGAAGGATTATTGTAGTAGCATCTGTTTTCTCACAGTATTCCCAAGGCAAATATAATGTTGCCTGTGGTTTTATTTTAAGGCTATCATGCAACAGACTATATGAGTCTTTCTGGATGTCATTTTCCCATAGTCACCTCTGAATATACATCTGTAAAATAGATGTTTATATAGCTCCCAAAGTCAAGTTCCCAAGCTTGTTTCTTCCTTGAGAACGAGTCAAATCTCTCTGGATTGCGGAAGACAGAGCTCTGGCAAAGGAATTGAAATACCAAGATTATATCCAGAATCTTTCCAGAGGAAAAGCAAATTCACGCAGCACTTAGAAAATGTATTTTATTAAAGGCTTGTGTAAATGTTTTCATTTTAGAGTGTGCCATCTTCTTCTCTCAGATCTGTCACGGTCTTCTGTGAATAGCAGCTTTTGAGCTGAAGAGCTCCAATTTTCCCCAGCAGCTGGCAATCAGAACTTAGCTGGTCACTCAGCACGCTAATGCATTATAGGAAAACATCAGGGATTCCACATCACTCCCAAATGAAACTTCAGCATAAATGAATTCATAAAACAACTCCTGTTTTTAAAAATAGAAACTGGCACATTTGGCTGCTTCTTTCAATAGTACCTCAATGTGTGCAGCTGGGCTTCTTTACCTTCCATTTTAAAAAGTCAATCTTTAATGAATTGCTTAGAAGTAATGCAGATTTGTGAAGAGATCGTAGAGATTCGAAGCTGTTGGTGCATAGATAGCTCCATAGCAGAATCTTGTGCTAAGGCTGATATGTGGCTGCAGGGCAGGAAAGTATGTCTTGGAAAAGAGTGTAGAAAATACTCCAAGATTTGCAGCTTTGGACTATGAATGTAGTTACATTGAAATATACTTTGAATCATAATAAAAGTACTTCTTATTTTAGCATTACAAAGTTCTAAGCAGCTGTGAACAACCATCAAACTATTTATTTGGTTTTTATTGTATTTAAGGCAACTCTCACCTTCCAAGTAAGGAATTGTTCATAACTGAAAAAAAAACTTCATTGTGCTTCAGGATACACTTCGAAATAAATGTAAGAATATGAGATATCAAAACCAGCAAACAGAAAAGTCTTATTTTCAAACAAATGTGCATTCTTCACCTCTAACAGTCAAATGTTAGAAGTCAGAGTGGTTATATTTCAGTATCCTCTGTAGGCTATAGAGTATATCCTCTCTATAGAGATGTAAGATAATGAAAAAAAGTCCCTCCAAAATTTCAGTTAATCTGTCTTTAGAAGCAGCTGTTTTCTCTAGTGTAAGATAACAAGATCAATTGCAGGGATTTGATTTGACGAGGAGCCTTGCTGAGATTTCCAAATGAGTTTAAAAGACTTAGGAACCCATTTCTTTTGAAATTCCGTTGTCAGTTCTCCGTTTTTGTCGGTTTGATTCCCTTTCATGCTCAAAATAATGCTTTTTTTTTTTTAGATTTCTTAAATTTTGGTCTCAGAGCAACTCTTATGATAATAAGAGCAACATAGCCCAAAAAATTTAATTCATATCTCTCCATGTATTATTCAGATGACCATTTAAAACTGCACATGGTGCAGGTAGGTGTAACAGCCTTATCAGATGTCCTCATGCCTCTTTTAAGACTAAAAACAATGCAATATATAGATAAATAAACAAAGATTACTGAATATATGTAGACTGGATCCATCATGTGTATTTAAGTGGCTTGTTAACCTGAATTTCTGTTTGCTGGTGTTGCCATAAAGAGGTGTTAACTTATGCTGATGCTGTTTCCAGTTTAGTGCAAGATCTGAAGATGACATTTTCTGTAAATAAAGGACCTCAATTTTTCAGGCTAGGATAACAGAAATCTCTTTTTTTTCCCTTTTTGTTTCTTTGGGGTTTTTTGTTTGTTTGTTTGTTGGGCTTTTTTCCTGTGGTGCATAGCATGGAACAATATAAAAATAGCTTTGAGGCATTTGATCACTGCTTAACAATGAATTCTCTAAGTGTCTGTAGAAGATACCAATCTTTCTTCAGAGTTAAGTATCTGCTATTTTATATAAGCTTTTATAAATCTTGAGATAAAATACAAAACTCTGTGGAATAAGTAAAAAAAAAAAAAATAAAAATCAGAGGAACAAAGTTATAACAACTGTGGAAATCTTCTATAAAAGCATAGATTGGAGTACTGCTAGAAAACAGGAAAGTCTGACAGTCTGGACAGTGGAACAGGGTTAAAGTCATGTATTATGACAGGTAGAACAGCGAGGGAATAGATTACTGAGAGAACACCAGTTAATGGCTGCAGTAGGTGAAAATCATGTATCTGGTTGGAAATAATAGTATCTCAAGAGCATAGTTTCAAAAAAAATAATATGAAGAATCCTTTGAAATAAAGTTTAGTGATTTCTATGCAAAATTCAATGAAAATATGCATTTTGGGTGTCCTTTCCTTTCCTTTCCTTTCCTTTCCT
>NW_009702003.1:0-2456 GCF_000703405.1 Apaloderma vittatum
GGCACACCACGCCCCTCGGCGTACAGCGCTTGGGAGGGTTTATGGACTCCAAACCTTGACCATTCTTCATTCATCTGAGATTACTATCACCAGGAAAGACTTCAAACGGCGTATCTCAGCGAGGAGAATTTGCTTGCTCACAGCTGGGAAATGCAGCAGTTGTTTGACAAGGAACGAAAATCGTCGTTCGGGGCAGATAAACTAACACTCAGCTTCTAGCCTGGAACGTAACCCGCCTGGAAGGGGGAGCCTGGAGAGAAAATGGAAGTTTCCTCATGCAATTCTTGAAGTTTTTAAGGTTTAAAAGTGCTAGAGTTCTGCAATTCATTTCGCTCATTCAGCGAGCATATATTGCTTTTACTCCCCAACTCTCTGTACCTCATAACTGGCCACACAATAGTCTTCAAAAGCACACAGATGATAATCCCAAGAGCTGAATATGCACCTTTGCGTTATGTGAAACTGTCATTTAGGGCTGACGCATGATCTGAAAGCCCCCGTCAAGGGGTTGTATTCTTCACATCGAAACAGCATCCCCTGCCACTGGGGAATGTACAACTGCAGAGCTGGACACCACGACTTCTGCCGCACACTAACGAGAAACAGCCACCGGGGCCCATCTCTTTCTTCTGTCTGGCTCTTTTCAAATGATTAATGACACTAGGAAAAAATTTCTGTGCGCGCATCTTCCCATAGTGTGGTCTGGCTGAAAAAGCTCCTCGAGGACAAAAACGTTCTTCAGTCATACATATTTAAGATTTGATATATGTCCTACAGAAAATCACGCTATGCTACGTGTAAATCCATTTCTTAAACTCATCCCCAAGCACTACTTAACTCAAAGGTTTCCCTCAAAGACCGAATTTGCTAACCTTTGAGATCATAACAAAAAGTCTAAAACAGTTGTCTTATTTTCTTTTTTTCTTTCTTTATCCATGAAGACCAATAAGATTTATCTCCTATTTTCCTACAATCTGAATCACTAGTGTTGATTCTGAAACTACGACGCAGTAAAAGAAGTAGTAAATTTTAAACCCACAGTCCACTTTTTTGTTTAATAAATCAACTTCGGTGGGCATCTTTTGTTAAGTAATAAATTCAAGGTTATTTTTAAGTTCTCGTGGGATTACTGACTTATTTTTTTTTGTATTTCAAGATGCTGTGCTGCAGGACTGAATCCCAGCGAATAGTTAACTCAGGTAAGCTCTTTAACTCACTCCTGTGCAACTAATGCATGCTTTACAGAACTAAAACTAAATAAACACAACAGTCATGCTACGGTTGTATCAGGTAACAAGTATCTAATCCAAAACCTACGACAATGACCAAATTAAAATACCAGATCTAAATACTAAAGCTTTGTATTATTTTTGCTCTAATTAACTTCCATAACACCACTTGAACTTACTTAGCATTTAAAATTGAAAGCGCATTCAAACACTGTGTGCGTCACAGCTATTCTTGCTCCCCTCATGATCAAAGCCCAAGTATAAAATAACAATTTTACATGCCTGAATAAATTTATTTTCAACTGATACAAAGGGGAATACAGAGCACAAAGAATAGCAATATTGGTCCTAACTTTCTATTTAAACGCATACAATAAAAAAACAACACTAACAATCTTGCGCATAGCAAGCAGAAAAAAAAAATCTATTTGACAAACTTTTTCCTTTGACAGACTTAAAGAAAATACTATTTCAGCTACTGGAATATATAAATAATCATATACTGGAAACTACTAAGTAGTCTGTCAAATGCACATTTTTGCACAAGTATTCGATGTCAGCACTGTGATCATTTTGAACACAAATGCTTCTAAAAAAAAAATCAATGAAACTGTGCAGAACTTAAAAAATAATAAGAAACACATAGAGAAATATAAAAGAAGTCTTCCCTTTGGGTAAATCTCAACCACTCAGGTATAGATTCAGATTGTCATTTGCAACTGCAAACATCTGACACAACACAACTTTTACACAGCAACTAAGAATCTAACAAACTTTGCTAATTGTAACACAGAGCAGTTGGACTTTACAAATGCCCAGCACAAGAAATTACAGGTCGAAGTCTACTTAAAACTCCCCCCCGCTAATACCAAAAGACGGGGTGCGGCTCATTGTAGCAGCGATTGATGTGGTTTTTGTGAAAGCAATGCTCAGTCACCTTGTAAGACCAACAGTAAGAAGGAAGCAACATCGTCCTACCTTTACTCCGTTTATCTTCTGCAGATGGAAATGGTTCAGCCTGAACAGAACATAGTATTTCCACAAAGTGAAGTTGACAACCGGATTTCCCTGAGGATCGACTGTCAGCTGCTCCATGCGATGCATCTGGGCTAATGCATTGAATTGCTGCAGCGTCACGAGGTTGGTCTCCTTAAACTTCAGGTGCTTAAAAAGAAAAAAGTCATGCCACCATCAATTAAAAAAGAAAACAAAGACTGAACATCATCA
>NW_009702004.1:0-17406 GCF_000703405.1 Apaloderma vittatum
AGCCCTAACCCGTGACAAACATAAATGTATTTAAAAAACTCCATTTATTCCGTGCAGTTATGTTCCTCCCTCATCCTCCTTTTCTTTTCATGCAATTATAGTTAGAATTAATAGGATTTAGAATTATATTTAGAATTACATAGTCAGAACCACAGAGCTGTGTCCATCCTTTTAAAATAGTTTCTAGACCAATTTTCTCAAGATTTGTCAGCCATCTGAACTACATATGGATTTTTTCCCCCCCCATTTTACAATTTTACAGTTATTTGGATTAAAGAAAAAAAAATGTTAAAAGAAAATTAAGCTTAAAAATCCACCTGCTCATAACAACCATTTGCTTGCTGGTAAGTTGTACAGACAGCGCAGTAAGAGATTGCCGACATCTGCAAAGAGAAATCATTTATAAAAATTAGTCTCATAAACCACCACACATAAATCTACGGGTAATCAATGCCCATGGTTTCTATTAGGAAGCAGCAATGAATCATTGCTTTGCCAAGAAGTAAAATAAGCTTTCCCAACCCGTAAAATTCTGAAGGCCAGATCTAAAGCCCTTAAGAGCCAGTGAAGCTCCTCACCAACTTCTGTGGGCTTTAGGGGACACCCTTCACCTCTCCTTGATCTTGTCAACAAATGCTATCATCTCCTTCAGAGAAAATCTTGTAGTTGGTTTAAGTATACCTAATCCATAAGGACAAAGCTTTAATGAGTTTCTAAATTTGTATCTTATGAAGAAAAATAAAATAATAATAAAAAAGCCCTGTGACCTAGAATCTACTCTAAAGCACTGCTCATCTTTTCACGGCCTCCACGTACCCTCCTGTGGCCAAGTCTCAGGGTCCGACTTCTCCCATGTGTAGGAGCCAGTAGGCAGAAACCAGTAAATAACTCTTGTGTGCTACACAGAAATAGGGTTTTCACCATATCCCTCCAAAGACAGCAAAGGGGACGCACTCTGCCTCCCCACCGTCACCCCAGAGCAGCTCCCACCTCACCTCCCTGCAGGCGTGTGTGCGTCTGACAGCACGACATCATTTCTAGAGGAGAGATCCTAGTTTCAGGAAAAACATGAAGTCAAATAAATGTGGGACGGAGCAGGCCCCAGGGAACAGTAATAGGCTTCTCCTTGATTCTCACTGTCAATCCCTTCAGTGGTTTAATAATGGAAAGGATATTGCGCATCATAAAATGAAAGAGATAAAATTCGTAAGATCTTCTTGTGTTTCACTGAGTTTGTTTATAATTTGGCAGTTCTGTAATTTAAAAGAATTGAACAGTATTTTCGATGCAGACTTTATCAGCCTGAGAACAGTAACATCCTCATCTGTTACCACAGGTTTATTACACTTCTAGTAAAGTGACAAATGAAAGCAAACATCAGCTTTTCACTTGTTCCTATTAAAGAATTTAAATTTCTTCAAATGACCCAATTCTGTACCCTACAGGAAACTGCAAGTCAAAATCATTTACTTAGTCTCTTTTCACTTAATTTTTCATTTAAATATATTCACTTTAAGGTAAATAAAATAATCCAAAGCTGGTAAGCAGCTAGGGGAGTAGAAGATGAGCAGGTAAATTCAGGAGAAAAGGAATTTGCTCTGTTTAGTTGGGCGTGCAGAACGTACATAAAAATATATGAAAATAATCAAACAACAAGCAATGTATCGATTGCCACGCTGATCACGATAGCTGCCTGGCACAGTGCTCTTTGCATCCCTTTTACTATTTTTCTAGTGTATGTAGCCCTTGTGGAAAGGAGTAACATACCAGGTTAACGTAAGATACTGTGGGGAGGGCCAAAAGAGAAAGCAGCAGAAGGGCAGCAACCAACATCCGCCTCAGCAGACCAAAGCACAAACCAACTTACTCAGTCCTCTCTGTTCTCAGACAAATTTGGACATTGCTCTTAGGGCTTGACCCAGAATGTGCTGTGATGACATCAGAAAAAGAGAGCCAGGATAGCAAAGGGCACAGGTCAAAAAGTTGTAACTTGAAGTTACCACTCCTAATAGTGACAAAAGAGTTCTTACTGATGTTTTGGCCTTCTCCCACCTGGTGCCAGGCAGAATCCTAGAAAAAGACTGACCTTTTGTAAAAACAGAAGGGGCTGCAGACAAGCTACGGAGGGGAGCTGCCACAACAATGCCGAGAGCTCCCCATCCCATTGCTGGTGTGCAGAACTGAGGGCTGGGAGCTGGTAAAACCCCAAATCAAACACCTCTCGTGCTGGGCACCTCTTCCTTTTCATTCCTGCAGCTTCTGTCCTGGTTGATCCCGCTGAGTATGTAGTAAGTAATGCCTTTTGGCTTCTTTGCAGACACTGTTAGGGGGCTTCTCCCTCATCCTTGTTCCATGCTGAAGTCTACTCAAATTCTTTCCTAACTGTTCAGCTGCATTTTCATATAAAAGTGAATCCTTAGAATTCACTCCACATGGTATTACTTCTGCACATATAGCCCAAACAAAGTTTTTACTTGGAAGTTCCCTTAATTATAACCATCCACTCACACTAAAATATGCTACAGTATTTAATGCTCTCAGACTTCAAAAATCAGAGCATCCTCAGGATGAGGTCAACTTGAGTGCGAGCCAAACAACGCATACAAGCTGTAGCTATACTGCAAATACATGCCAACTCTTCACAGAAGGTTCCCCACCATCTCTGTGCACTAAAGAAGTGATCTATTAAAAAAAACCCCATAATGTAAACAATTGATGGAATAGGACTGAAGTACAAAATGAAGCTTCACCATGAAAGGGGAAGCATGGCCCTTAAGTAGACAAACCAGCTTGCTGCTTCAGCAGCACGGAACTTGCCGCTGGTCTGAAGTCAGAGAAGTTTCTCAGCAACTCATTCAGGATGCTGCGGCACAACAGGCAAACACCCCGCTGCGAGCTGACGCAAGCTAATTTGTCCCACTTAGTAGGGAACACACCCTGTTCTTTAGTAGCCAGGCGTAAACATAATCTTGAATTGTAATTACTGTGGAACACTTTCTTCCAATCTGTTACGAAGACCCTGAACATTACCAACACACATTTCAGTCTTTTTTTGATTATAAATAACTTAAGTATGAACAACCTTTTTTTGGTTGTAAATTTTATTTATACATTTAAACAGCATGCTCATTTCATTAACTCATTTTTAATTTCCTGCTATTGTATTTCATGGAGTATCTACTACATTTTCTAAAATAGAAATAAAGCTTCAATCTGCCTTCTGCAGTTACTCATCCTTTACATATTTTCAAGTTTTTTCTCCTCGGGGATTAAAAGGTCTTGCCCAATCGTCCTTCACCAATTAATTCTTTTCTGTCCCCAAGGTAGAGAGGACCAGAACTTCACTTATTATGTACAATAAAGCTTATATAAAATATACACTCAATACCATGTTCCCTGGTAGTGATTATAACCCTCAGTGACCTATTTATTTTTTCTAACCAGTGTTGCACAGGCACAGTGCAACTTCTTTCAGCTGTAATGCCGAGGTTCAATACCGGTACTGATAATGCCATCATTTTAGCACTGGGAAAAGTGCCTCAGTTATTTCACATCCCGCTCAAAGTTACCGCAGCTGGATCATATGGGGATCCCACCACAAGTGCTCCTTGGCCTCATGAATCCAAGTAACAGGAAACGACTCACACCACCAAGGAAAGAATTAGATCAGAATGGAAGACAGTTGTTGGCCCTAGCAAGACACAAGATTTTTTTTTTTTGAAAAAAAAAAAAAGATTCAGGTGGATATAATATGATAACTTTACATCAAGGTCTAGTGGAACTGGACAAGTTTATGATATTCAAGTAAGCTGATCCTGAATAAGTTTGTTTTGCTATTGAACACATCTTGAGTAAGTTTGTTTTTCCATGAGTGACTCACACATTAGGCAAACACTGCCCTCAATGTATTTTCACTCCCAAAGACATTTGAATCTTTTTTGTAAAAAGTGACAGAAGGACAAATATTTGAGACCTCCTCTTGGGGGGGAAAAATAACTTAATAAAAATAATCTTTGTTCAATTGCTGCTTTACTGGTATTTTTTTCCTGCACTCACATCTTGGTTGTGAATCCTACAGATGTTCCCTTTGTTCTCTCTCAAATGTCACCCTCTCTTCATGTCCCAACCATTTATTTAAAGACAGTTTGTCTTACTTGGTAGAAGTGCATTTGAATGTATAGCAATAGCCTAGCATTTTCAGTTTCAGTCATAGACTGTGTCAATTTAACCTCAGTGTTTACCTCAAAGTCCTCTTACTCTTCTTGCTTAGGAACCCACTGACAGGCGGCAGCAGTCATCTAGAGGCAGAAAGAAGTGACACATGGCATGAGCTTAGGGCAGGCTAAGAAAACAAGCAAAAGGTGAGGTTCTTCACTAGAGGTAACAGTGTTAAATATAGCACTGGAGTGTCCCAAATAGAGGAGCAGCACTTTCTGCACAGATGCATACACTGCAAACTTTCAGGTGTCAGGCTTCGGCCAAGTCCAGGCGAGGAGCCGTATCTCTCCCCAGTCGGAACGCCAGCGCTTTCTGTAGTGTCTCAGTCAAGTTCACAGAAGTCAACTCATCACCAGGAGCATGTGCCAGCAAGGAATCAAAAGCAGCTTCCATTTACCTCCAAGGTCAATACTTTGCTGACAGCATTTTCTGTGTGAATTTGTAGGGATTTATTTCCATGGTTGCTCCTGCACTGGTATGGCAAGAGCCAGTGAGCTCAAGGAACAGGCGACAGCTCCTTGCAGTTCACTAGCCAGTCTCACATTAGTGAAAAGCAAAATGTAGCCTAAATTGAAGAGCTTTAGTCTATATAGATATGAAGGCATATGCCCCCTTTTCTGTAACCTAAAACACTTTAAAATGAACCTAAGGACCACCCTGACAATATACAAAAAAATCACATATCCATACCTGTTAAAACATAATTTCAGGAGCAAATCAAACACAGAGTAATACAGATGCTGTTTTAAGACATGGATCCCACCGTTTAACTACAGCATCTGCCCATGCCCTCAGTTGTTTTGAAGTTAACAGGTAACTGGTCTTCCCACCCACACCTCTGTGAAGTCCAAGTTGCAGCTGAGAGAGAGACTTGAAAATAAGCAACACACCCAGCCCACCCAGTGTAGAATCCTGGATTTTTTATTTTAACCCAGCACTGATGCTTCCTTACCAAAATTTTCCTCTATCATTCCTAGGAAATACTGAAAAAATGTCATCTTTATCAAGCTTTAGCTTTAAGCCTTTAAGGAACAAAACTGAAAATTAACAATATTAACATATAAGCGCAATAAAAATAGTGACTTCAAGAATGAAATACAGCTTATTCTTGGAACTTTACATGCAGCTTGTATTTTCTCCTAAAGCTTCAGAAAAGGCCAGGGGACAGACTATTCATCAGAAAAACATTAGGCTAGAATTTCAAGTTGGGTTAAAAAGATCACAGCTTAGCTGCTTACTTAGAAATAAAAGAAGCTATGAAGTACAGTATGGAGCTTAATTTCCTTAGCTTTGAACCCAAAACTGAATGGTCAAATCCAGAAAACGCTATCCACTGTTTAATTCATCTTATTTTTAAAGTTCTGCAGCATCAATCACCTTTGGATTTCCTATCAGGCCTTCCTCATGCATGAGACGATAAAATATATACACACATGGCCCTGCTTAAGCTGGCAGCTCATTAAAGAGAGTGCATTCAAAGCTACAGCACTACTGGGACACACACAAAACTATTACTTTTTGCATAGGCTTCTACAGAGGATGCACAAAAGCAAGAGCTGAGGGCCAACTATGCACACCAGGTGCCATGGTAATGGAATGAAACTATTAAAAATAAATAACCACCAAACCATTGGAAATTTCACAAAATCCATGTTACGTACATGGAATTCCTTAAAAAATTCAGTGCTGTTCCGCTTTCAGGTGGAAGTAAAGGCAGGTATGCTTTTGACTGCAGTCACAGAAGCATTACGGATACATAACTCCCCATCTTGCAAGCAGATCTACTGTGTATAACGCAGCTTCTACTGAAGCCTATATGATGAATTACATAAAATATACTTGCTGAGCTTACTAGTTAAAACTGACTTTTTTTTTTTATTAAGCAGAGAAGTCAGGGTATGGAAGGAAGATGTAAAAAAACCCAAACAAACAACTTATGCCTCACTGGGATGGCCACTATCCAGATCTTTGCAGCTTTCAGAAGAGCTGTCATTATTTGATGTGATGTATGAAATGGCCTGAAGATCTCAATCTAAGCCAAATTCTCAATCAGTCAAAAGTCTGTTGCACTATGCCACCTTACATTAGCTAGGGATTTGGCATCTCACCCCTTAAAATCTCCAACTTTTATTTGGATGTTTGGACACCAACACAAACCAGTACCTATTCCCTGTGCCTGCAGGGGGCTGGTTGGATGAAGTCACGTTCACAGGGTTCTTCTCTTATTGCTGCTAAAGGAAATGAGAGATTTAATTTTCACAGCTGTTTAGTGGGGAATCATTTTTTTCTTCCCTCCTCATTACAGTGTCTTTGCACTGTAGAAAATAGAAAGAAAGTAAAAGCAGCCAAATGTATTAAGATGTATAAATAAGTAAATAAATGCAGTATCTGTGTCTTCCATCTATTACTAAGTAAGATTAAACTAGCTCCTGTAATCAGTCCCATCTCTTACCGGAGAAAACAGAAGAAATGGCTGCAGGATAGGAACTGGCCTCAAGAAAAGCAGCATCATTTTTCCTTTTTCACTCCAAAACCTTAAACATATTCAGTCTTACTTGATTTCATCAAGATACTGCCTAGGCAAGAGAAAAGATTCCAAAAAATAGTGGCAGCACCAAGACTACTTGTACTGCAGCATATTCCCGGACACTTTCCTTCTGATCTATCCCTCCTGACATAACATCTAGGACATCACCAAAGCTCACTATCAGCTGTGGCATTCAGCATCTGACGTTGCAGCAACTACTTAGTTACCGTGATTGAACATCTCTCCCCGAGTAATCCCCGCAGACTGGTACTCTGTGTGAGAATTTGACTTTTGAAGAGAACACTGATCTTCTCCGCTCTGACACAGGACGTGTTTCCAGGTCCCTCACATTCAGCGTAACTCAGAGAAGTCTTGAGATGAATTTCAAACAGGATATCAAAGTTGTGGTTTTCTGCAACCTCTATCTACCTCTGAAACAGCTGCTACTTATGTCTTCTATCTAGACAAAAATCACCTTCAGCACATCCCAGCACATTCCTAGCTTTCTCCCTTTTTCTTGGCTCCAGTACAGTTTCTTCAAAATTTGACACCAAATCTGCTCAGTATTTTAACCAGTCATTGCATTATGTGTAAGGAATACTGCCTATAAACTGTACCTTGCACTTCACTACCCTTCTGCCCTTCAGAGGTTTTGATGATTTCTGCTGACACTGCCTACCTGGTAAACCTCAGCTCTGGGAAAGGATTTTGTTTTGGCTTCTTCAAGGGAAAAATACATAAGAAAAAAAGCCCAACTCCATCAAATCAATAGCCTTACTCATTAGTCAGGCAAATGTTTTGGGGTGCTTCATGTACAAGAGCTCTATTTCTGATCCCTTCAGATTAAGAACTAAAACTTCCACTGCAGCAAGCATCAGCCTCAGCAGGCACAGAGGCAGTATGACTTCATGCACACTAGTGGAGTTGTTTCAGATTTGTTTTGGATTCCCAACATGAGAGAGACATTCTTTCCTTCTTTACTACATTTTTGCCATTCCTTTGTCACTCCACTGGGAAAAGGTAAATTGAAGCATACAGTGCCAAGCGGACGCACGATACAATGCATGATATACCCTCAGGTAGCCATTAAACCCAAATTCTGCCTTGGGATGCAAGCATAAAGCTTCTGCAAGAGACAAAAAACTTTGTCAAGATTTAGTTGAGATCACCAAGTGATAGTGTAATGCTCAAGTCATCTGAATTGCTAGACCCAGAAGCTGGCACTGTGTTACCTGTGCCTTTTGGAAACACAACACTCCATACGATCCCAGACACGGCTCCAGCCAGCCTCCCTTCCCTGCTCTCACAGGCACCTGAAGACCAGGCTATTCCTTCTTCATTGCAAAGACCAGGCTATAAGTCCTTCATTGTTTCCTGTTCCAAAGTCTTATCCTGCTTCAAGATGATTTCTCATTCCTTGCTATCTGACAATGTTTTCAGCTTTTTAGAAGTTTTAATTCTACTAATTATTTTTAAGGCAAGAAGTAAAATTTTTATGCTTCTGTTGTTACGGGCCAAAGGCTTTTTTTACATCTTTTTCTACCCTTGTGGCCTGCAGAAGTGTTTTTTGTTTTTTACTAAAAAGTCCAAAGAAAGGACACTTTTACCAGCATGGAAATACACAAGACCTTTCTTGTCTTACATAAAATTTAAACCTAATCTGCCATCTGTTCAATCTGTTACTTCTAACACCTCCTGCAAGAGAGCTTGTTTGATCATCACCCATCTAGACTTTGATAGAGTGATTGTAGGATCCTGTCTAAAGGATAGTAACAAATTCTAGTGTCTCTTCTGTTAGAAACCACAAGGGATATTAAACTTATGATGAAATTCAGAATTATGCAAAATTTATTATTATTATGAACAATACAGGAAAGAATAAAACTGTTTATTATGTCATTTTAAAGAGAGTGGGCAGTACACCATGAAGACAGGAGAGAAACTCAAGTATTTGCAAAAGAAAAGTAAAACATATTCTACCATATATTGTGTCCAGCTCTGGGCCCCTCAGCTCAAGAGAGACAGGGCACTGCTTGATAGAGTCCAGCACAGAGCCACAAAGATGCTGAAGGGAGTGAAACACCTCCCTTATGAGGAAAGGCTGAAGGAGCTGGGTCTCTTTAGCTTGGAGAAGAGGAGGCTGAGGGGTGACTTCATTAATGTTTATAAATACGTCAAGGGGGAGTGTCAGGAGGACAGAGCCAGGCTCTTTTCAGCAACGTCCAATGACAGGACAAGGGGCAATGGGTATAAGCTGGAACACAGGAGGTTCCACAAAAACATCAGAAAAAACTTTTTCTCTGTGAGGGTGACAGAGCCCTGGCACAGGCTGCCCAGGGAGATTGTGGAGTCTCCTTCTCTGGAGACATTCAAAACCCACCTGGACGCCTTCCTGTGTGACCTACTGTAGGTGATCCTGCTCTGGCAGGGGGCTTGGACTAGACGATCTTCTGAGGTCCCTTCCAACGCTATTCTGTGATACCATCGAGAGCACAGCAGGAGTTCTTGCCTTGAGTGCCCTGAACACCAAAGTGGAACACCTAGAGAAAACGTGGGAGGCTGTCACGAGGGGAAAAGCAAACAGGCCTCAGGTTTGGCCGGGTTTGTTGTGTTATGTGCAGACAGTACCATACAGTACCCGTACGGCCACGTCAGGATCATTTCTGAGCTAGGAAAGGGCCCACAGAGGTTTGGTTGCCAAGGAAGACAAATAAAACTATTTTTGACCCAAGATACATGTCTCTAATATAAAAAGATCTTCCTATAACAGAAGTTTGAGGACTTGACATTCCAGAAGTCAATAATTTGAAATCACTGGTTTATGACTACACTTAGTCCTTGAAAACAAACCCATGTCTACTGCAACCTCAACACTCATTCACTTCTTACAAATTTTCTAAGGGTGACAGCTGAGGTGCCAACAGCCCTTTAAGGAAATTGGCTTTTTCATATCCACAGTTGTTTATCAGCCAGTTGAGCCAGATGCAAGTATGAAAGTCCAAACACTGATCATTCTGATAAATCCAAGATGACAGGTAACAAAACAGAGAGATGCAGCAAGAACAACCGTGACTGATTTTTACCAAACAGAATATTCACCACTTTGTTGCACTGCAGGGCTTGGTATCAGCAATGTCCAGCAATCAGCTGTGAGCAGCTCAGAGTCAGAGGGCACCACAGTTATTCTCACGCAACCAGAGTACAGGGGATTGCAGCATCCCCTGATGCTTATTTACTTCACCACCCATGAAATGCAGAAACCTGGCTTATGTATTCAAACCTCTTTCAGCTCTGAATTCTCTGAAGATGTATAAGGAAATATAAGGGAAACACTTCCAAGAGAGAAAACAGGCCAGAGAAGTACGTTCTTCCTCAGTATGGGAATGATCTCTTCTTGACATAGTCGTGGACCATTTCCATCCTCAGCGGGCATTTTTGCTTATAATTAAAATCTATTTCATCCTTCAAAAATACAACACAGAAAAGTGGCAGGGACAAGAGGCAAAGAGACAGTAAGACAAAAAAAAAAAGAGGGTTGTGATAAAGAGAATAAATAGTTGCTGTGATGAGAGAAGAGGACTCAAAGCAGACAGGCACACAGGGCTGCGTTTGCCTAGAAGCACACCGCAGCATCGTACAGCAGTTTGTGACAAGGAGGGAATGCTAACACATTCCACCACTAATGTTTGCAGAGAGCATTGGAAAAAACTCTAAAGCTCATGGTCTTTGGGACTTCAAACAGCAAGTAGAAAGAATCTCAGCTTGATATCTCAACCTTTACCCTCGCAGTATTTATGACTAACATATCTGTGTTCTTTCCAGAGGTTAAGAATCCAGGTAACAGACCCAGACTGACCCCGCTCAGCTTGCAAATGCTGAGAAGAGTCTCGCTTGCCAAAGTACAGCTTCTCTTCAAAAAAGAAAGAATTAAATAAAACACCGAGTCTTTGCTTTTCTTAGCAAAGACACTGCTGAGCCCTTCTGTCACTCTGGAACTGCACAAGGGCCTCCATATAAATAAAGGGAGATTATGAAACAACCTCTGAACAAAGCAGAGTCATCAGCTCACCTGACCTCTGTAGGGCAAGGACCAAAACCACGAAGCATCTGAAAAATTTCTCTTAAGTCCAACATTTAGGTGTTAGCAAGATTGTCAGAGCATATATCCCATGTTGCTTAACTCCATGGATTTCCAAAGTGAGGTTGACCCTGATGTTTCCACCGGTAGACACGTACAACCCTGAAGCCTGCTGTTGCCAAGCTATTTTCTCATTTTTTGCTAATTCTATGCCCGAGCACGTTATTCTCACCCAAAGTGAAAGGGTAAAACCAGGTACATAACTTAGAGACGAAAATTCCCCTCGCTGAGGAAGCCCTGACGCGGGCATTTGACGATGGCTGGTCTCCTGGTGCCTGAGGGTCCAAATGGGCCTGTCAGCCGAGATCAGCCCAGAGACTGTCATGGGCAGCCAAGGAGCATGCAGAGAGGGATGAGCCATACACTTAAGTCAATCCCCTGAGAGCCTGTAAGACTGCTAATTTGATAAGGAACCAGAACAAACTGAGCTTTAAACATCTTCTGCAGCCAAAATTGCAGCTAGATTAGGTTTGTGAAACATCTCATAAGGATAAGGGGAAGCACTATTGTAAAAAGTGCAATTAAAATCTCTCGTAGTTTATTTTTTAATTATGTTTATCAATCACATAAGATTCTAGGGACTAGAAACCAGTGATAACATGACTAACACACTGAAAATTAATTCTGCATGTTGGTTCTACTGTTTTAAAGGTAATAAATCATCAATCACCAGCATAGGACCACGTCATCTATTTCATGCATGAAGCAGCACTTTATCATGGTAAATTTAGCTATGTCTTAGTCAACTGATTGCAGTCTCTGGCCAGCTAGTAGAACCTGAATAGGTTTTCACATTATATTCCTCTGAGCTCAAAATAAATCAAAAAGTCTCAGCTTCATGGAGCTACGTGATTTTTAGAGAATGACTTAACCCTTTCCACTACTCAACTACTTGGCAAGTGTATAGTTAGTCTGAGGACTATAACTTCAAGGAAAATCTCTCCTCAGCCTCCACAGCTCTGGCATAACAATCATGTTACAGACAAAACCCTTAACTTAGTCTCCAGATAGTCAAACAGATTTGCAGCAATTTTTTTTTGTTTTGTTTGAGCTGGGTTTTTTCTGAGCATCACTGAATTAGTCTATAACAACACAAAAACATCATCACAGGCAAACAATGTGGCTATATCCTGTTCCTCTAGAAATCAATGGCAATATTCTGACAAGTGTGTGACTTCTCATTCATTTCTTCCCATTAAAAACGGAATTAATGCAATTCAAGCATTTTTCAAATCTCTCAGTCCCATCTCCCCATGGTTTACTGGCCTTTTTTTTGTTTTGAGGAAGAGAAATTTTATCCTCTGCTTACATTATAAAGTATGTATTGCATGTGGCCAATGTGTCAAGGTTTTATTGGGATTCCACCTGTTTCCTTTACTATATATGTACTGATTTTTCCTACTTTATCTATTGTGGGAAGCAAAGATTTAGTGTAAGAGTTGACTATCAAGCAAGAAACATATATTCCCATGAAAATAAATTCAAAGAGAATTCTTGTGTGACTGGTTCTTTGCAGCAAGATAAAGTTCCTCTCTCCTTCTGACGTTCAATTTTTCATAAAAATCAAGATGGCTTTCAACAGGCTGGAAACAGTACTTTGCAACTACCCACAACACCTGCTAACCTGCAGCACTCCAAATATTGTGAGGTCAACTGTTACTCCTAGCAATTGTACTTCTTACTCCTGCTTCAAGGAGTCTGCTGTTGGGCAAAACAGGCCCAACAATCCCAGTGCAGTATTTTCTTGATTCTGCTTTGAACCTCTCTCCTGTATGTTTGTAAGAAATAACACAGGATATACCTGCATGTGGCTTTCTCTTCTTTCTTATATCTTTAGCAAAGGGTGTGACTGAAAAAGCTTATTATGCTCTTTTCATTCAAGACACTTAAGGACCCAAACATCTAATGTTAAGATACATTCCATGAATCCACAGAGTTCTGTCGACATACCCTCAAGATTCCGATCTTATCATTTCAACCCCTGTGTTACTGCGATGAACACAGGGTCACAGCATGGGGACCTGAAACGCCCATCACACTGACAGGCAGAAGCAAGCAAAGCACACCCAAGGCAAGTCTCCTCACTCTTCTTTTTTCATCTGAAACACTAAGAACAACAAAAATTTCAAAATAAAAGTCTCTGATAAATTTAGAAAGATCTTTTTAATCTATATGGAGTTATAAAGCTGTGCACCTACCACAAATTTTTGTTTGCCTGTCCTTTTACTCTGCACTGTGACATACATCGCGCTCGCGTGGCTTTCTTCACACGCTTATTCACAGGCCAACTGTCAGAAGCAGAAGTCAACGAGTTTTTCCATTGACTTGAACCTCACCTAAAATGATGACAGCAATAACTGTGGCACAAAGGAACCTCACCCAAAGGCTGCCCAGTCCTGTACTTCTCTCTCTTCACACAACTTCAACAACCGTCACCATCATATTTCCTCACTTTTTTCTAAAAAGCAGTGAAATACCTCATGCGATTTCTTGACTAAGGGAAAATCTCCAAACCACAGCCAAGATCACATTCCCAGTAAAACTGCCTTTCCTCAAGAACAGTCATTTTATCAGTCTACCATTATCTACTCAGCAAGGAAACGCCGCTGGACCTTAGTTGTCATCACAGCAATGTCAAAAGGAAACAGGCAAAAAACTATTCCCATCTCCAGAAATGTAATCACAGCTCATGACATAATGGCTCAAGTGTTACTCGCACACAGTTCCTCTCTTCAAGCCTCGGCTATAGCCTGGCACACAGCAAGGATGCCTCACAGACTTTCATAATATTAATTTATTGCAGAGAACAGGTCTAATTTCCTGCCTTTGGTACAGTAATAGATCGGCAACACTTGGATTAATTTTATCTATTATTGTTGAATCTCAGATAGCCTGTGTATTTGAATATTGAGCTTTTACAATACAACCTGTATGTTACCACACCACCTACCTTCTTGTGCTTGACTTACTCTCCTGAAACACATCTAGAATTTCCTACAAACAAGTTTGTGTCCTTCCCAGAGGGTAAATACAGTAAATCAAAGCAAGTGTGGGGGGTGTGAATGTAGCCCACATCTATAGATTTTCCTGAGACGCACATACTCCCTTACAATGAAACTGGAAATATAAAACTCCTCTCTGATAAACACTTTAACTTTTCACGAAATACCCTGGCAGTGGGATGGCTGTCCCCAAGCACTCGCGCTGCCTTACATTTCACTCTCTGTGCCTCAGGCAAAGGTTACACTTTTTTGAAAGAGAAAGGCAATTTTGTGTTAGCTCTGTGGAATTTAAAAAAAAAAAACACAACAAAAAACCAAAACACAGAACTAAAATCTATTCCTCTTCTCCTGACCTTCCAGGGAAATTTTCAATCTCATAGTATCTTCAGTTCATGTTAAGTTTATCAGTTTTCAATCTCATAGTATCTTCAGTTCATGTTAAGTTTATCAATTTCCATTTGTACAAACTGAGAGATAAAATGCACTTATGGCTATAGTTATATATAGTCCTAAGGCTAAAACTAAGCATTACAAATTATTCAAGAAAGCTTTCAAACCTACTACCTAGACTATTTAGCCCTGTTTGTTAATAATCGTGAAAAGAAAGCAAAAAAAACCCCAATGACTGACCGAAGCCACGTAGTTTAACATGTGAGTTATATGGTGCCTTGCATCTACACAACACGTAATTAAATGCTTACCAAGCAATGCAGTGCAGCCTTTGTAACTGAAGTAAATTCACTGCTTTTACTTTAATTAATCTGATATGATAATAGGTATACAGATGGATAGTCCTATTTGTGCAGTCGAGTGAACATTTTCTACTTGATTTAAAGTGAGACAAGTGGCCCCTTAAATTAATAAATGCCACCATGTATGGGCACATAAAACAAATCATCAGATTCTTCCCCTATGGAGTCAACCTGAGATTAGAGCTAAAGCTCTAGGAACTTCACACTGTCAAAAACTTCATGCTGCTGTGTTCACTAGCCAATACAGCTGCTAGACAGGGACTAACTAGAGGAACCAGGAGGGATTCCTAAACCCCTGTCTCACTCCGAATAATACATCACCCACTATCAAAAACAAATCAACGGAAAAACAAAAAAATCTTTGAAGAGTCTCATCTTTTCAGTCACTGGTAGATTTGCAGCAATGCACATTGGTGTTGGTTCGGCTGGGTCAGCCTTCACATGAACAAGCAGCGTGCTGTTGAGACTACAAAAACTGTGTCAGATCTGGATGCGATCCCAAGTTTATCTGACACGCTATATCATACAGACATAGGAAACACACGCAATCATCTTTCACCAAAACGCAAAAGAAATACGCCTATTTCTTACTTGACTGCAGCCCAAAGTATAAAAGGGCAGCAGAACATAACCCAAATAGAAAACATGAATTAACTGCTCCATTAAAGGTGCACTCGGAGGGTGACGCTGCATGTCACAAGGACAGACAGTACTTTTACACCCAACTCTCAGCTGGGTTTGTGTTGTCTAAGAAAACCAGGCCAGACCATTCCACTTTTTGAGGATTCTGCTCAACCAAATTTACAACTTTGATCTACACAACATTTCCTTCTCAATGCTGGAAGCATAGTTTTCAAAGCTAGATTTAAAGTTTACTTATCAACATAGTCTGAACTTGAAGTGTGCATCTGACTCCCTGAACCACGTGATTTCCTTTACTGCCGAGTTTAACGAAGAATACTTTGCCCTTTAAAAGGCCAAGTCCTCAAATCGGCAAACGCGGCTTCCGTACTTCAAACGAGGAGCACGCAGAAAAGCTCACAACACGCAACAGCATCACATCGGGTTGGAGCTGTGTGTAACCAAGCACCATTCAGGACCGAAGACACAGGGCTACACACAGCAGAACTGCAACTTCAGTGCATTAGGCACACTGCAATCAAACCTCTCCTAAATGATTTTATTTATTTATTTATGTCAGAGTAACATGTGCTTATCCTGGCCTGATGAAGCATTCTAATTACGCTTACATGCCCATTATGAAGCTTTTAAGCAGCTCTGCAATGCTGGAAGAGCAACCTAGTGAAAGCCATCTGGGTCTTCCACTGAAAAAATCTTCATTAGATCCCTCTGTACCTCTGGACTCAACCTCTTCTGCCACCTTGCTGAATCTGTCCAATTTTGTCCCTGAATCTTCAGTCAAATTCCACCAGATTAAAGCAGGTACAATGGATCTTGCACTTTGAAGAGAGATGTCTGACAAATCAATTTTTAAGAATATTGTTGCAGCAACAAATTATAGAAGGGGAAGAATACTTTCTACTTAATAGCAAAACTGAGATTCCACTTAATTGGATTACCTCCGTTTTTGTTTGCAGGTATTCTAAACTGTTTCTAAAAGGCAGCAAGAGATCATTTCTGCCCCATATAACTGACAGAGAAATTGGCACCATAGTTTTTAATCTAGAGTTAGACTTTCAGTCAGTCTTCCAAGGTAATTGCTTTTTCAACGGCAATAGTAATCAAAGGACTCATAGTAATGACTTTCACAAATTGTTAAGATTAATTTAGTAAAAAGTGGATAGAAAACAAATTTTGCTTTCTACTTTTTAAATAGGAAAGCTCAGATTTAGTAGCAGAGTTCAACTAGTAGAGACTTTTCACCGATGTCATGGTGGCAATTGTTTGAAAAAAAAAAATTTCATAATGAAAGATTTCTGCCTTCCAACATGCAGGGGAACAGTCTGCTTTACAGAAAACTCTTGTAGAGGACTAGAGGGTACATAAATTCACATTTCTACACGATCAACTTCTAGGATCGACCAAGTTGTTGCAGTCACACTTTTCCATTCTCGGTCATGAGACAAGATGCGCAGTAGGCACCTTGAAGTGCTCAAGGCACCAACAGACCCAGGATGCTCAGAGATGCTGTGGAAGTAAAAACCCAAGCTCCACAGGTCAGTCAGGAACAGCACTGCACAGCAGCTATACCGTGCCTGGCAGATACTGCAATAAACCTATTTTTCACTTGATAGCAGAACAAGCGAGGTGGGATATCAACCTAATATCTGTGACTGACTAAAAATCCTTGGATTATTCTTTTCATCACACATTAAGTGATAGATAAGTGATCATTACCTACATCATTTCCTGCCATTTCAAGTTCAGAAATCCTAAAGCGCTGGTTGCCACTCCCATCTCATTCTGCTCTCCCACACCTCCATTTTCTGGAAGCGTGGATACTGTTAAAAACCAGTGCAAATTCACTATAATCCAAACCCAGGTAACTGGATTATGACATTTTCCCATCTTCAGAGCCCTTCACTTTGGCATTTCATTGTCTTCAGAGTCCTTCACTTTACAATGCGCTCCTTAATATAACTCTGAATCTGCCTAACCTCAGCTAGTTTCTTTTTCTCAAAATAACCCTCAGAAACTACAAATTCTCTTCTAAGCAACTCTACATTTGTGCTCACTATGGCGCAACTCAAACCTCCAGCATCAAACCCAGCCCGCTCCCATGGCAGCCACACCATCGCCTTCATGTCA
>NW_009702004.1:17437-36076 GCF_000703405.1 Apaloderma vittatum
CAGGAGTGACAAGAAGGAGACCCCATACAGTTCCTCCTTCCCTTTCCTTCCCGCTTCCAGCAATTGTGCACTTGCTACTTCCCCTGTGGGGAAGAGCTCTCCGTCTCCGTGCTCCAGGCACAGCTGGCAGAGCTGCTCGCTCTCTCCTTTCCCGGAGGCTGAAGATGCTTCACCCCTCATCGTGTTTTACAAGGCACACAGGCTGTCGAGAGCTCTGTACTTGGTTCAGTGTTTACAAGGCAGCACAAAGGAAGCTTGATGTGCTTCCCTCACTACTAAAAGCTGTACAGGCAGTTCCTACCACACCTGCAGTGAGGGCAGGAGCCCAGCACTGGGGTGATCAATGAAGGCAGCACCCCAGGGAAAGGCCATAGCAATTTTTTACTGTCTTCAAACCTAGACTGAGTCTCCATGTCAAATATCAATCTTATTCAAAGCAGACAGTAGAAGAACAGACCTTCCGGAGAGAAAAGCCGCAAGGTTTCCTTCAGATCAGAACGTTATGGGCAAAAGGGATTGCTGCCCGTTTCCTCTGGAACAAATTTCTAAGTCCCAGCTCGTATTCTCATTACATCACTTTAAAAACCCCCGCCCTGCTTCTAAAAGCCTGTGAACTCCTCAGGAACATGCAAGTGTATAAAGTCAGCCACCTGCATAAACAAAAAGCGGTATCAAACCCTGAAGAATTTCATTAGCTAGATCAGATCTCCAACGTGACAACACAGCAAGGCATTTTGTTTTCAGAAGCACCAAGATCTACATATATACCTACACAGTACACAAAAGTATAAACCAGGCAAGCAGGCATTTCTTCTAAGAAGTGAGAGGCTTCTTAAAATAAATAAAAATTACTATTCTGACCCTTTCAAAATATCTGGAAAGGGTTTTGATATTCTACTTCACTTTTTATGCAATTCTCACCATTGTATTTCTTACTAGTCTCTTGGAATTTCTAAGCACTTGGTTTTTCTTATTCGGGGCTCACCATTTAATATCCTGACCTACATCCAGTAAAAGTTTACAATGAAAAAAACATGATAATCTCATGCTGTAGTTATGAAATTGGTTAAATACAGTAGGAATGTTTTTATAGGACAAAATTATATGGCTCTGGAAAAATTTTACAAGCAAAGATATTTAGACAAGTGCTACATGACAAGTAGCACCATATGTTCCCATACTTCATCATGAAAGACAAAATGCCTGTAAAATGAAAAGCAATGAATTTTTTCCAAGAGTTACTGCCCTGAGAACTTAAAAACATGCACTTAATTCAAGTGCCAAATAATCAGACCAACCTAATTAGGAAGGAGATAATTAAAAGACTAACAGGTTGCTAAATCATGCTCAGGACACACAGCCTGGTGTTTGCTCTAGTTGATAAGTAGGATTAAAATAGTAACAGTACCAACGGCTCTTTAATCTCTGCACAGGTTTGAAACATTAAACTGCACTCAGACCACATTTCATCCTAAGAAGTGCCATTAAAAACTTGCTACTTAGCACGGCAGGAAGCTGCTATAATTGCAGTAACTTTCTACTCCAAACAAGAATCGTTACTGTTAGTCCTGTCATCACATATCACTGCGTGGAAATGTTTAGGCTGTCATTTTTCAACATCGAAGTCCGATTCCCCACTGAGTGCACATTACTACAGAGCTCTAAAATCCTGGACTGAATTCTGATGGGTGCCATTCAGAAACACTTTTAGAAATGACTCTGCTACAATTACTTTGTGCGGGAAGCCTCCAGCTTTTGGCAGAGGGGAGACAGCCTTTACGCAGCCTTCCCTGGAACACAGCCAGTGCCTCACGTGACTTTAGGTAAACCTTTGCGACTGTGGTATTCGATAGGTAGCAGCAGCAACCACCTACCTGCTAGAAATAGGTCTACTGGCATCCAGTCAAGAAAAAAAATAAATCTCAAAACGCACCAGTTCACCAAGTTCATATCTTCCACATCTGCCAAGTCACACAGATGTTCACACTGAGACTTGTGGTGGAGATTTGTAACTGCTAAGTACCACTTCCCCTTCCCTCCCTGGCATACTCGCAGGATGCCATGCTGTTGATTGATACCAAGGGCCAAACGACCATCTTGCCAACATACTGTGCTCTCTTTCTTTTAGTGTGTAAGAGCTTTCCTCTTCCTGTTTTATTCTGATGAAAGATGAATGCTCCTTGTGTTGTACCAGTTAGCAACCTGAAGTCCACAGCCAACGGCTGACCACACCTGTGGTTTGTATCAGCATCTTGATTTCCTAAAGACAACTACACCTACATAACTTATTCTGCAACACTAAAAACAGGTCACAAGAAATGAGACAGAAAAATAAAAATACAGCTTTCCCTAGCAAAGCTATCATAGCACTTCAGATTTGGTTTGTAAATCATTTTCTCTATATGCAAGGATGCTTTCAAGCACCTCTATAAAAGCAAAAAGTACATTAACATCTCCTGATATGCCTGCTGCATACACACAGAACATAATTAAAAATAGTTTTGCTCCCCACTGACCTGGTTAGCATAATCCAGGAAATTCAGGAAGGAAGGAAACATTGCCTTAGAAGTTGATTTTGAAAGGAAACACATTGAAAATGTTTGTGTCAAGCTAATTGTTCATAAAGGTGTTTTCTAGGCACGTGAGTAACTTCAGCCCCAGTTTTTAGACCACACTCAAAATAGATTAATCTAAGAAAAAAAAGGTAGAAAAGTGATATGATGCAACGGAATAATCAGGAGCTAACTCAGGCAACCTGGATTTAAGGTTTAGTTGGTGGCTGACTAATCCTGTTTTGTCATTTGTTCAGCTCATGGTTCTTCATACACAAGAAGATGATCACAATAGTTCCTACATTGGTAAATTTTTTGATAACGATAAAAAGCTCTAATAACCAGGCACTACTAACACATGTAAGCATTTGCTCAGGATAACAGCACATTCATAGCTCTGTACACGTCACGACCCTAACTTAACCAAGCCATTTTTCTGACTTCGCCCAACTATCTTGATTACTATCTTGACTACAATCAGGGCAGCATTCATGCACGTAAATCCACGCAAGTTCCATACACTGATGCTATCCTGGTCAACATACGAGAGATCTCCAGGGCTAGAACTACCACAAGTTAATCCATCCCCAACTGAAAAACCAAAGCTGTCTAGTCAGAGCTGCTTTATCTTCTAACAGTCACACAAAACAAGCCTCTGCAGGCTCAAACTGCAGCCAGAACCTGGAGCTACAAGAGGGCTTTGCGACGGCCTTCCACCCCAACCAAGCGAGCCAAGAAACCCAGCAATGTCCTCCTCTTCTTTAACTCCCCTGGCTGATATCACATCTCCCACCTCCGAGATCACAGACTTCCTTTGGACCTTTCAGAAGCTCACAGGACTCGTTGAAACACTGAAGCAAGTACATAGCATGAACCAGAGCAAAAGTCTTTGGCCCAACAGATTGGGCCCAAAAATATGTATTCCAATGGCAATTTCCAGAAAATTTCTGTGTGTCATCAGCCTGATAACCAATATGTTACAGATTTTCAGTCTTTCCCTCTGCCAGATGCTCATGAATTCAGCAAAATCTAAAAGATACTACAGACCCACAGAATAGATATTACTGAACATTTATTTTGGTGGCTTTCAGATCTGATATATGGTTGGGTCTGGGTTTTTCAGAGTTCAGCTTCGGAGTTTTGAGGGCCAAGTTTTCTGCACGACACACAATTACAAAACATGTGTTTGCAAACCAGAGCAAGACAACAGGGTACAAGATCTGATGACCCCACCACAGTGATGTCCTACCAGAAAGTGAAGGGAGCCACCTGAGCAGTGGGGAGCACATCTTGCTTTTGAGGAGACTGGAGGATGCTCAGGTCTCTCTGAGGATACTCCCAAACCCATGGAAATAGGCATTAGCAAACTTGCACACAATGAAATTGATATCAAGCTTCATCTGAGGCATTCAGCCTCTAGCTCAGCTGACTGGTTTGCAGCTCCTAAGCCACATCGTTCATGGCATGGAAGATAAGCACTGATAGAGTTGAGAGCAGACAGGCCCAGAGATGACAGCTTAGTCAGCATCACGCCAAGCCAAGATCTACAGTCTCATCATTCCCTAGACCTCCACGATTTGCAGCTGGCTTGAGCCCTGAATTAGAAGTGCATTCAGAGTGGTAAAAGGACAGTGTTTACATGCAGAAGAGAACTGAGCCTGCAATCCATAGGTCAGAGAACTGCTTCTGTTTCATACCAATAAAACAGAGAAATCTGTGCTTGTTGAGATCTATTTCTTTAGCTATGCAACAAAGGTCTCTGTGGCTAAAAACGAGAATGTTCTCAGCTTTATCCCCTCCAGATTCCTGATCAGACTTCTGGAGCAGTGAAGAAACTGTCTCTCCAAGAACCCTTCCCACTGTGTTTCACGACGGGATGCAAATGCAGTACTGAGTACCCACTGTGTCAGCAGTCGTGTTAGCCAGGCAAGTAAACCAACTGGCTGGTTGGCTTGTTCATCTGCTAACTAGCACAACTATCCACACTCCTGAGGCATCCAAGTACTACACTGATGGCTAAAAACACAGACAAGTGAGGCTTAGCATTGGGAATTAAGATGCTCCTGGTTCCCCGGGAAACAGCATTTCCTAATAATCAGAGTACAAACATTATCTGGATTTTTCTCACTCTGGGCAGTGAAAATCTACTAATTGCTTTCATCTTCTGTTACAGATCCCTTTCCATGAGCTTCAAGAGCCTCTCACTTCCTATGTATCAGGATACATTTCTGAGCAGCACTGCATGATCAAATGAATTAAAATCTAACAAAATTTTGAGGGTATGAAAAGCACTTAAAAAGGTTAAATTTGAGAGAAAGTGTCACCTAACTGTATTTTCACAGTCAACACCCTGTTTCCGCTGTAACAAGGACAGTGAATATCCCAAAATCTCACATTAGGTTTAAGTGACATGTACTATTAATATCTAACACAAATTTACTGAAAACCACATCTGCCGAGCACACCTCTACTAAACACAAAGCAGAGCAAGCCAAGGTTTGCTACATTTCAAGTAGATCTCTTTTCATGTTAAAAACTTCAACAGATATGTCGCTCTCAAAGCAAAAAGAAATTATTTCTCATTCAAATGTTCTTCACTAATCCCACAAATATCCATCTTCCAATCTGATACCAGAATCAAATCCGTCGATTTTGTTCATTAGAAAAATAAAACACAATCAATCAAGCAACAGAGGTGGAATAGAACACGTTGCCCAGGAAACTGAATTTCAGCTTCAGTGCCTGCAGTACACATCTCCAGCTAACAGTTGGTAAGCGCTGACTTGTCATTTAAGCACAACACACTTTAGTTTGGATTGTTGTAGAGTTAGGAAAGAGGGTCAAGCAAGTCCTTTGGTGCTACATCTCTTTCTGAACTTCCCCAAGTATCTTTTCAGTATTCCACAGGGTCTGCAGCTGGATGTTCTCGCAGTAGCATGATCAGTGCAAGAAACCAGCAGTATCCAACTCGTTCCTAGCAAAACCAGGATGATGGGAGTGACTTGAGAGGATAAAACTCTGAGATCCAAGCTTCCAAGAGAGTCTGACTGGTCATTTCCATGCTCTCAGGCAATTCACTTTTGACAGCCTCAATACAACTTCTCAGTACACTCTAAATGTGAAGCCTTTCCATTTTATTACAGAGAAGGTAAAACACACAAATACCAATGCCTTAATGGTGAAATTAGGACTTATTTTAATATGCTCTGGATGCTTTTGTCCTCCTAGATCTTCAAAATACTTGCACATGCTATGGTTGCAGGTGGTCAAAATGTAGCATTCCACACTACTGACAGGAGTGTAGACCAGGTGTCAAGTTCCAACAAGAAGGAAGAAATGAAAAAGTTCTTAGCACCTGTACCTGGAGGAGACAGATTCTGGTATCTTCTGTTGTTTAGTTAAGACTGCAGAGCCTTTGGTCTTGGTGGTGGTTGGAGAGCTGGTTAGAAAAAAAAACATTGTTGGAACGCTTTGCTTTCATGTTTTCTATATGGACTTAATGATACTGCAAAAACCTAAAATTCTGAATTTGACTTCAGGTTACAAAAAATTCTAGAACAGACATGAGCAAACAAAGTGAATTACAATACCGGACAAGTGACTTCATTCAGAGCATTGCAAGAGCATCTTTCTTCTGTCTGGGCATCCAATTTCAGTGCAAGTCGGGTGCCAATGAGGAGTGAAGTGCTCAAACACTTGGAAGGATTTGAGCCAATTTTCAGGTTCTACCTCATAGCATTCATATGCTAGTGCTTGATGTATTCAGCTGCCTTCAGTAAAATGTTCTTTTTCTCTCTCATAATCAAACAAGATTTTTAAAGACCCATCCTGATGTCACTGGTAATGTTTTCAGACCACAAAAATGATAAGATGGATTTTTAAGATCATTAAGATTCATTCACTGTAGAAAAAAACCAGACTCAGAAACCAAAAGGGGATGTGGGTCACCTATCAACACTTTTCTCCAGGCTTGTCTGAACTTCCCATAAATGTGAGCTACAGAGTGATCAATTGGCCCTGCAACCTTTGCAAAAAGCATATGTCTTTCTGGTTTGAATCCAAGTTACAAGTGCATGCTCCAAAAACCTACAGCAAGCATTGATCAAGTCAATCTTCACAGTTCACAGGAGCTTAAAGAGATGCAGTCAAAGAAATCTAGTGAGTTTTGAGGTCAAACATTTGAAAAAGGTATCTCTCTACGATCAGATTAGAGGAGTTTGATATCACAGGCATAAAAGCTCTGGAAGAATTTGGGTAACCCTGAAGAAATACGAAAATAGGGACCATGAGAAGATCTTGACTATTGTTGCTTACAACAGGGCTCCCTGTGTTTTTTCACCTCCAACATACCTTTTACTCTCGACAGTGCTGGAACACTACTGTGTTTGATTAGTCTAAATAACAACTTAAATCGTTACAGGGACTTTTACAAATTAGCATTAGAAACCTTGCCACCATTTCTCCCTGTCAGCAACCTGACAAGAAGTTTTTAGTTTTCAGCATAAAGTCACATCAACCATGCAGATAAAAAAAATAAAGGGCTGAAGAAATGGATATGTGAAGCATACAGGTGCAAAACTGCTGGTTCCTTCCCCCCCCCCCCAAAAACATAAGTGGGTCCTTTCCCCCCCCCCCAAGAACATACAGAAACAATGCAAATATGCCAGAAGCTTTACAGCAGAATCAATAAGTTGAACTAGAGCTGTTACTCACAGCCTTCACATAACTGTCCATTTTTTAAGGCAGCCTAGATCAAGACAGAAGCTCTTTCATTCACAACCAATAAATTTGCAAAAATTTTCATGCTGTGTACCAAGCACTCACAGACAGATCTCAGATCATGATCCTGACTCTCTGTGTATCTTGTAGAATTAAAAGCAGTAAAAAAAAGTTACTAAAACACTAGATGTGCATCAACCAGAATCATTAGTGGTTTGGTTTTTTTAAAGAAGATTTTAGTATTCATCCATCTCCACATTATACTCACATAATTCATTTCCTCTGAAATAGATTACTGTTATTACCAGTGTATCTCATTGTCTTTCAGTCTCAGTGCCCAGGGCCTCTTCCAGGCTAATCTTTCCATTTTCTTATTTCATTTGGTATCTTTCTGTTATGATACTGTCTGAAAATCCCATCACAAGTGATCAGATTTCAAAAGAAGAAATAGTCCAAAGAACAGAAAGAGAGAAGGGTGGATTTTTCTCCTCGTTTACTTAACTATGTTTTAGATTTCTTTATTGCAAATGCCCCAAAGATTAAGGCATGCAAAGGAGCCAAAGAGCATTACTAAAACCCTTCACAGTACTTAAGGTTTGCACTAATGGTGAAGACCCGATCTAGTTCAGGATGTCCCTGCTCTCTGCAGGCGGTGGGACTAGATGACCTCTAAAGGTCCCTTCCAACTCAACTCATTCTATGATTCTATGATTAAGTCCTTAAGGAATATAACAAGCCACAGCTGGAGAACAAGCACGTGGAAGAACTGCATCCACGTATAAAGGAAAAATGACCAAAAGAACTGCCCCACAGAAACAAGAAATTGTCACAATAGATCAGACCAATCCAACTAGCATTTGATATTTTTCTTTTTTTTTGTCCCCAACAGGAACCAGGACCAGCTGTTTTACATAGAGGCACACAAAAAAGTCTTGCCATTAACAGCAATGGACAACACACCACAGTGAAATTCACCCTCAGTTTCAATTGCTTAGAAGCTTGTGTTCAGCTTAGACCAAATGAATCGTAACTCTTCTGCCAAACACGTGGGATTCGCGCATTATCTTTCCTTTGCATTACCCGAAGGAACATACAAGACTTCTCAGGACTTGAACTGTTGCTGGGCTCTGTGCCATTTCACAGCAATGAGGGTCTGGCTAAGTCTCCAGCCATGGCTTAAGAGTTTAGTTACAGCTGAGCATCCTATTAGAATACTTCTCCAAATTCCACAGTGCGGTGCTCTATCCTCTCTTCTTTATTAAAGCTTAAAGCCACAGTTACCTTCAGACAGTCCAGAACACTGATGCTGACACAGTGGACTCGTCTAAATATTCAAGTATAAGGTAGTGGTAAAACTGACTGTGCCACAAGCACTGTATAATTTGATGTTAATCTCTTCCCAAGCATGGCTGTGGTATATTGAGATGTACTTCTTTCAGCATTAATGAACATTCAAAGCTCAGTGTTTCCGTGCCAGCTGATTCTCTTAAGAGAGCCCACCCTCTAACTATTCAAGAAACACATGCAGACAAGATTTACATCAAGATCATGACTTGAAGATAACTCTCAATGCTCTCTGAGTCACTACATATCTGTCTATGACAGTAAAACCTACGATAAGCTACGCTTCAGTTTACTAATTAAAAATATGACTTACTAGCCCAGAAGCCAACAAATTCTCATTGCTAGTGTAATTTTCCTGTGTACACAAAGCTTTATCATACCTCATTAAACACCCTATAATTTGAAATGCTTCGCTGTCCTTGACTCCTGTCAGGATCTATGCACTCTGTGTGTGAATGGCAGTACAAAATTTTAGCCCCCACACTGTACCGACTGCTGTGCTTTTCCCTCATTGCTAACCCAACCCCTGCACAACTGGCAGCAACTCTCCATTATTCAGTCCCTAATAAAATAAAGACTAAAAAAAAAAAATAAAGTATTTCATAAATAGATAGAACAGAAAAGACAGGGCACCCTTTGATTAACATACATAATATACCCCACAAGGCTGAAGCTCTTAGGCAAGCAGCACTTGCCAAAAGTCATTATAATATTCTAACTCTGCATTATAACTGCTAGAGTTCAGAGAATTTGACAATTTAATCACTGTAATAATTCTAAAAGCATATTTTACTATTATAAAAATCATAACACTGTAACTCAGAAAGCTGTGCAAAGGACTACATTACACGAGGTCCTGTCCTCAGGTTAAAGGTGCTCTCTCCAAGTAAGGACACAGCTGTGTGTCCCTAGTGTGAGGACTCTCCATATTCCAGTACTGAATAAAATTAAATTAAAATCTGCCCACATATTTCAGTCAGACAACACAACAACTCTAACAGCCATGCGAGCTCCTGATGAGCTCTCAAAGGCTAATGTCTTGTAGCTTGACCCAATCACTATGAAAAATAAATTAGCTTTTATATTGTCTTCAGTACACACCAAAACAAACTCCCACTCACTACTCAGAAAATACATTATTTTGAAACGTGTACGGCAAAATAAACAAAATCAAGAAAAAACATCAGTATGTGAGATCCATCCTAAGCGTAACACTAGTAAGGGCGGGGGATACGCCCAAGCGCTGGCTCGCAGCACCAATGGCACTGCGATTTACGGTGAGCCTTTCACTTCTGGAGGTCTGTGGTCACACATCAGTGAAGTTCCAAGAGACAATCAAACCAAGAGATATGGCCACGCATCTCAAATCGCTCAGCCAGCCAGCACAGCTGCTGACCTCCATACTGGTTAAATGCTTAGAGGATAAAGGTGCTACTCACAGCTCCAAACAGAGAGTTACCGTGTGGGGTCTGCCAGCGTTGCCCTATAGCTGCGCTTTGCCACACCAACTGGGGACAAGGAACCAACCCACTGGCAGCAGCTGTAGAGCCAGCACCAACTCCCTCCCACCATATTAACACACTCAGCATGGACTAACACAGACCTTGTTCTAAAAGTTACGTAGCATACTGGCGATGGTTTACAGATAGTATCTCTGTATTTCCCTACTCTGGTTCTTGCCTCCGTCAAAGAAAGACAAAATTAATATCATGTCCTTACTGCAAAACCAAGTTGTCTGTGTAGCAGGAGATGCAACCTGAGGAAAAGAGGAAAAAGTATAAAATTTGAGATCTGTGACTTCACAGGAAACTTTGTGTATCGTACGAGGCTGTGACAAGAGGTGCTCAGGTGAATCCTACCTGCACTTCCCACTGCGATGTGTAGTGGGGCTGCCTACCTCACACAGGCAGGGACAGAAGCAGAGCTCTGCCGTCAGCACCGGTCTCTGCCACGCTAAGCACTCACTGAACTCTTTGGATATCGGAGTGCTGGAACATCCATATAACTGCTCATAATTAGGCAAGTTTCTTTATAGGGAGAGACATCACTCTTCCCATTAACATATCAACAGTTTTTCTGGAACAACAATCCATCTTATATTGAACATTCAAACCAGAACTGCTTTTGTCAGTAAAGTTAAGGATACGTAGGCATAAACTTCTTCCCAAAGCCCTACACCATGAATGGGTAGCAGGTTCACTGTTTTGATATCACAAGCCACATTTTCAATTTGATAAATTACTCCACATACACAAAAAAAAGTTTGGTAATAAACATAGCATGATCTAGTCACATACATATTCACATCTCATGCCCCAGTTGTCCTACAGTGTGTAACAGCTGAAGTTAATTTACAAGTTTGAGAGAAAACCTTTGGAATTCAACTGAAAGACTCTGACTGACAATTGACAAAGTTTCAGAGCTCTACACTTAAAACAAACTTCTGAAATAAATAGTAGATTACTTCAAACTGGCCAGCAAAAAAAGAAAATAAAAATTTATCAGTCTTGCAGCCTTTGTTTATACAAGAGGTTACTCTTCAGAGTAAGGAATGCTGTGTCAGGCCACCAATGGCAGATGTACAGTGGTGGGTGTCATCAGGAAAGCTCAAGTCACATGGGAAGTATTGTACAATGCTGTCAATGAGAGGCAAATTATTTCAATTTCAGCTTTAAGAAACATAACACACAAGCAAACCTACATAGAAACATGACATCACCGCACTAGTTGGCCAGCAGAATGTGACCTATTTCCTCAGAGAGGACATCAGTTAGTAACATTATTATAAGATTTTCTCTCTGATGTCATACTGTACTTCCCTCTTTTTACTCAGCACTCAGATTTTATTCTCCTTTTAAGAAGCACATTTATAGCAGAAATTGTTTACAACTTAATCTGAGTCTGTTTAGCCTACAAATACCTTTGCTCAAGAAGAGGTGCTGTTGCTTTTGCTCTGTAAGAATCCTCACACCTACAGCAGCACATACAGTGTTAGTCAGCAGTTCTACTTCATAAAAAAAAGCAGGAAGCAAAAAGCACACATGAAAGCCTTCTGATACTTTCACAAAGTCAAAGCCCAGAGTAAAACAAAGGACTTCTTAAAATAGAAAGTTTACAGTAAATTGCTTAGAATAAAAAGTACCACTTCGATTGTAAATGTTGAAAGCACATTAATTTATATAGAGGCACTTATACCCCAGTTAAACTGTCATGTATTACTTTAAGTTGCATGAATGTTCTCTTTACAATGTTTTTACCACTGGTATTCTCTCTTCTAATTTCAGCAATCACTCTATCCCAAACACCTCTGTGCTCATTACCCAGAACATTTAGGTGCAATCACAGCATAAGATTGTCATGTTTTATTTGTTTGAAGCCTTTAAAATGAAATACATATGATTTCAGCTAACAACCATCAAGCCAAATTTAGCTCTCGCATCCATTTTCTGTCACTCCAAACGATCAGGACACTCATTTCAGAAAAGACATGTAAGAGAACCCTAAAGTTCTTTTTTTTTTTTTTTTTAAAGCTTTATAAATCTCATAAATGAAAGCTGACATGTCCTACAAGAAAAAAATACCAAGATCAAACATTTGAATATAGAAAACGAGAAGAATTATGAGAGGAAATGTTACCACCTCATCCATTATTCCTTCAGCTGTGCCTGTGGACCAAAGGCAGCTCCAGAGTGAAGTAACTCCCCGCATACCTTATGACAGCTTAAAATCTGCAAGAAGCTCCAATGATTGATGCATACAACACGTTCTGTAAAGCTGACTACTGCTACACATCATATTTTTCATAGTGTTGTAATATTGTATTGCAACTCCTTTAACTGTAGCTTGAGAGTCTGTCAGAAAGTACTTTTTGGAGTGAGGGCTGACATGCAGAGGAACATCTCCCCTCAGGCCTGACTTGGTCATTAAGATCAAGGAAGATGGGACAGGTTTTTACTCAGTCTGGTAAGTTCTGAGTACCTAGTTAAAATACATTGTTTTATTTCTTTATTTACAAAGGAGCCAAAAAGCCGTTAGTCTTTGTTGTTCATCGCATAGAAACACACACTTCACTCTCGCTGCTCAAATGATAGCCTACAAGTACTGCAATCAGATTAGAAGTGCCCTGCAAAATAATACACAGCTGTGCAAACAGCTACTAGCTAGATATACTCCAAATTTCAAACCAAACTTGGTTCCACCAATACGGCCTAGTATACTTACTACACAGCTTTGTAATAAGAATCAAAAATAGCCTCTTTTTGTAACGCTCAGAGCCAGGTTTCCATGCCACTTTCTAAGTCATGTTTTCACAGTTGCACTATCCCTTACAGCAGATGCAAAAGATCAGGACTTCCATCACAGCTCCACACACAGTTTCCCATCTATACTCAGTTGGCAGGTGCACGTGTATGCAGAACATGCAAACTAAGATTTTACACATTACTGTCACAACGATAACAAGCGATGCTGATCAGCACTTCTATACTCACCCTTCTCCATAATTTTACAGCAGCTGACAAAAAGCAAAACACAAAACTCCAAATGATTTGGCCTTGCTGGGAACACCAACCATTTCCCTGAAGTTTAAAGGATCCTTCCTCAAAGTAAAGTCATGAAGAATTTTGCCATTGAGCAAGGTCAGACAAATGTCAGAATTAAACCTCAAGCTGGCATCGAATTATATAAACACAAAAGAAGAAAGGTCTGATGACTTACTGGTGAGAGAAGTCCTCTGCATAAAGCACAGGACAGGCAAAGCTCTGATTAAAGTCAAGAAACAGACTCCCAAATCACCAGCTGCCCTCTCCAGCATCTTACGGCACAAGCCCATATCATAGACAGTTGAAATACTGTGCACAAAAGCCTCCAGTCAGCTCTAAAGTAACAACTGCTTTCCTTGCACTGTTAATAACATGGATGAGTTTTTAACTGGACTTTCTGGACCAAAAAAATACCAGAAGGCCCATCCTATCCTCCCGGGAGCAAAAAAAAAATTAAAAAAATATATATTTGTGCACAAGTTTTCCAAATATATGCTTATACCATTAGATCACCTTTCTACATAACCAGTGACTGGCCTGATGAACATCATGATTGCAAGCAAGAAGTCACTCTTAGGAAGCCTGGTTCCATACCTTACATCACTTACAGTCAGGTCAATTTTAAACAGAAAGAACTGAATGGAGAAAGGGAGTATTTAACGCAAGTATTGCAAGACTAACTTTTATAACTTATGTACTACATATCTTCACACAGTTGCCATACACTCATCTTACTAATAATTGTAAAAAGGTTAAAACCACAAGTCTCTATGCTTACCACCTTGGGGTTCATCAGCCCCGCCAAGGGCAAGTATTTCACTGAAAATAATCTGGATTTACCCCTACAGAGCAGTTTATCTTAACTAAAGGAACCCCTTAAGTTCATCACAACAGGTGCATGCACTGATATGAGAACGATGCAACGAATGATGAGGAGAGCACCCGGCAAAGCTCACTTGCTCCTCCATCTCACAAGCAGATCCAACAACAAGCAACCAGTTCCACCGATGTCAACACAACTTCTCACAGCCACTTACAAAATGGAAACGCATGAAATCCATCCAAGACAATTTACTATGGCAAAATCCTCGCTTTCTTCAAAGCTTGACTTCAAATGTAAGCGCAAAGATCTGAGAGATGGGTTTTCAACTATGATGTTAATATCCCTCGTAAAAACATCTCGGAGCACATAAACAACATGGAGTAGACTATAAAAATTCTGCCAAGTCTAACAAAAGCTATTTCTACAGCACAGGAGGATGTTTGAACTTTGCTTTTAATCATTTTATTTGCTTTATTTCATTCTTTTCAATACTGCTGAAATAGTTTGTCCTTTAAAATACCAAAATACTTTAATTCTTACTATCTCAGAGTAATTAATTTCAATCGGCAAGGATACTCAGCAAACGTGCCTAGCTGTGTACCTTTGTAAAATGCAGGAATAATGACATAAAAGAAAACAAAACTTAAAATGTTTAATTTTTCCTTTGTTATAATTAAACACATGCAAACTCAAGGCTTTGAAAAGCTTTAGTAGCTATCATACCCATTTCTATTGAGCCTAGTTCTTCATATGTGGTCTTTTCCAGAGCATATGGTAAAGGATCTATAATCAGGATATTTCAAAACCTTTAAAGCTACAGGGAAGGTAGGCTGCTAGAGTGGAAATGAAATTGGAGGCATTCCCCTCCCTTCTACTGACTCAAAATATAGGCAGCACAAGAAATACATACAATTCCTCTCTGAAGTAAACGGAAATCTACCTAGGGACAAAGAGTTTACATCCACCAACTGCAGAGCCAAGAGCTGCTTCTTGATACCATACACCAACACTCAAGATGCACTTTTCTTCCACCTTTTTAACCCACCCAACACCCACTGGACTCACTTGCTAAGGGAGTAATGCTGACACCAGACTCGTTACCTTTCACTTCACAGGAAACATTACTCCTTTTCCAGAGACAGCTGAAATAGCACCAAAACTACCTCAGTAATTTCCAAAGTGAGTTTCACTAAATGTATTGACCCACCATTCATTCCATTGTATATACTTCTGTGGTGAGGTGACAGGTCATCTGTTACTTGTCTCCTGAGGGTACCTTCTCTGCTGCCTCCACTGAGATGTTTGAGATGCTCGGGGCTCCCTCCATAGTGTTGTTTGAGATGCTCAGGGCTCGTACCCCTCACTTTGTGGAGGTGTTCTGTACTTCCGCTCGGCGTGTGCTTCTGCAGATGATCCGGGCTGCCGCTGCCATGCTTCTGATGCTCAGGGCTACTACCAGGCCTCTGTTTTTGAAAGTGTTCAGGGCTACTACTCAAAACATGCTTTGGGATAGTTTCTGGACTGCTGCTGCTGTGCTTTTGTTGTTCGGGTGCTTTGACAACGGTTTTGTGATGTTCCGGACTCGGTCCTTTCAGGTGATGATCAGGACTGCCAGAAGCCCGGGGTTTCTGCAGGTGCTCTGGGCTGATACTCCTGTGTTTCTGATGCTCGGGGCTTCCCTCACCCCGAGTTTTTTGAAGATGTTCTGGACTAGTACTTGGGTGATGTTTATGATGGTCTGGACTGTCTGTACTGCCCGTGCTAGAAGTACTACTCCCATCACCGACATCTCTTATGTAAGCACTCGTCGCAGTTAACTGGCACAGGCTGATCTGGCTGTCGATAGAGCTCCGGCTGCCTGCTCCACCACTCTTCTCCTCATCCAGCAACACGCACAATTCTTTCAGCTCCAGGTTTTCCTTAACCACTTCTTCTTGTCTCACTTCCAGCTCTTTCAGCTTCTGCAAGTACAAGGCAACCTCTTTGTGCATGACACTAGCACTGTATCTGCCCAGTCTCTGCCACTCGCGGGACACCTTCTTGCCTTTCTGTCTGTCATCATCCAGAAAGCAGCAAAGGTCTCTCAGTTCTTGGTTATCTTCTTGCAGCTTCTGGTTGATATCCTTTAAAAGAAAGATTATCGTGACAAAGAAGTGTCATCAAGAATTAACACAATACCAATACCATTATACAAGCCAGTGAACAGCACTGCTGTAAATCCAGCATCCAAGCACTGAAGTGAGGCAGAAACAATTGCTGTGTATATCTGGCATAGTATAACAGCCTTGTGCTTCCAACAATTTAAAAAAAAAAAAAAGCTGCTGTCCACTAAGGATTGACTGTAACATGCAGCTAATCTTGAAGGCTTCAAAGACTAACTTCTGATACAGCATAAAAGTTTCAGGTGCTTAATATCAGAAAAATTTAGTTCCCAAACTGGGCAAAGATCTTAAGTGCTCTCATGATGATCTCGCTCTCTTGAGAAATATTCACCTGCAAGTTACTGCTGAGTAAAACTGCAAGGTACATCACAAATGGTAATCTCACCTAAATAATTAACACTTATTCTCTACTCCCTAAAACATATTCACACATAAGGATGAACACTTTAAAGACTTAAAAAAAATGAGTTTTGTTTGATTTAATTTCAGATTTGCATAAGAGAATGTTGTCAGTCACCACTTAATCAGAACTGCTTCAACTACTCTGAAATGAAATAATCTCCTTTAATAGATTTTTTCACTCCTAACAAAATGAAATACATGATTCTGTGCCCTTCTCTAAGAGAGGAACAGTCTGAAGTAAATGTTCTGAAGCAAAATATTGAAGCAATTACTGTAGCAGAATAATATGCCAAGGAAAACATTTTCAGTGTTTTATCCTCCTAGTTTTACTGAATGTCTTGTGACCGTATTTATTTCTCCTATCTAAATATTCATTCCTTCTTTTGTATAATATTAGAAGTAGAAATTGGCCACAGCTGTTAAAAATCTGGCCTTACAGAAAGACCATTTTAGCACTGTTTCTTAAGAAAAGGAAACTTTTGTAACTCCACCAGATTTGTGACATGTACATATCAAACTTGGCCAATTTCAACCCATATTTGACAAAGGAAAACTCTCTATCAGGCTGGTGAGAAATATTTAAAGTGACCCCATGGTGGAATGAAAACGTTGTGGAAGCACACAAGTCATCAGTCAGAAGCAGAAGGCACACATCCACCAAAACCAGGGGCAACTGGTCCTTCTCACTCATGGATCAGTTCTTTCACACCAGGCAAAGGAGGGAGATGTCCAGATGCAAAGGCAGCACACAAAACCTCTTTCTCCCCAAAATTCTTTTTTAAAATTCCAGCTGAGGCATCTGAACAAAAGTCAAAAGTTAAACATCACTTAAGGAGTTTAGAATTGAGAGAGGGATTTGTCACTTCTTGCTGTGTTCTGTTCCTCATCTGGAAGATGCAGAAATCCATATGATGTCACGGCATCTTTGCACATAACTGGGACAAAGATACTGCTGTTGTAATTTAACTTACATTTAAAAATGCAAATTTTATTTTTGCTCAAGTACTATTATGAAATCGGTGGGTTTCACTCCCAAACATCATATATTGTCGAAGAGAAGGAGGGAGCAGACCAACACTCATACTTTGCAGAACAGCAAAACTTGGGAGACAGGAATAGGCTTCTCCCACTGCCTATTTATTTTATGCCAAACTCTAGCCAAAGTGGTGGTATTGGGTCATAGGCTGGACTTGATCTCAGAGGTCCTTTACAGCCTCAATAATTCTGTGATTCTCCAAGTCACTTGCTCAGTAATGTAGTTAAAGCCATTCTACAAATGAAGAGCTCTCCCCTAATGACCTCTCACATAATAATTTAAAAGCCCACACTGCATCCCTGTCTCTCCTTTCCTCCAACCTCACCTCACTGAAGGAATTTTCTGAAAACAACATCCTTTCTAAAAGCAACAAGAGAGAAAATGTTTTGTAGTCATGTCTACTTCAAGATAACTTTTTAAGTCCTCAGAACTGGGAAGAAAGCACTAGAGATTATGCTTCTCATGTAACAAGAGTTCAATTAAGAAGGGATAAGTCATTATAGACCCGGTCTGCCTCTGACTGCAGCGTGCAGGAGTATACAGCTGAAAATAGTTGGATGAGAGACACATTATCAGACATCTTTTTCAGACAATAAACTAGAGATTGGTTCTCACCATCCCAAAATGGAGCTCGGCTGTTTCTGTCACCTGCCACACACTGCACTGCATCCCCAATATGATCACTTGTCTCCAGCAGCCCGTCAGCGTGTCTTACCTGTAAGTCAGTCACCTCAAACCACTGACAGAACACAGCATAAGCTACATAAGCCTTCTGAATGCCTACAGTTCTGCACACTAGCCCTTTGCACGCCCTTCAGACAGGATCATTTAACCTTACTAAAAAATAGTGAAGTCTTAACACAACAGTGACAAGACTGAAGCGTTTTCATCAACTCAAAGCCTCCTGGGGCTGAGCATACAACAGCTGCCGAAAAGCAGCGGGTCACCCCTCAACCGGGCAATGGCAAACACTGTTCTCTTCATTCTGCGCTCGCTCCTCACGCAACTCCCGGTAACGGCTCCTCCCCGGACCCGCCACCTGATGAGATCGCTCCCGAGG
>NW_009702005.1:0-17943 GCF_000703405.1 Apaloderma vittatum
CTGCGTGACCTACTGTAGGTGATCCTGCTCTGGCAGGGGGGCTGGTCTAGATGATCTTTTGAGGTCCCTTCCAACCCCTGACATTCTGTGATTCTGTGATTCTGTGATTCTGTGCTGGATTTTGCAGCCACTGACTTTCTGCTTAGATTTAGCTGCAATGTTTTAAATCACCCTTGCTTTTTACACACTTGACATTTCTTCATTTTCCATGGCCTTTGGGGAGGGATATATATGTATACACATATATACCAATTCTGCACCAAATGTGACTTTAAAGCAAAGAGGGAAAAGCAAAGAGAAGTAATAGTAATAAGATCACAAAGCTGCATAAACCTGCTATACACGATGCTAATGTCTTCTTTTATATCATTTTTATCACTCCAGATTCCCAGAATGCCCATCTGTTTTTGTTGACTAGTTTCTGTTGCATTTCCTGGAAGCTGTTTGTTCTGAGAAGCCTGAGTGTGAATGACAGTTTTATATATTAATTCAAGGAAATTAGTAGAAGTGAGTACAACACAAGTTCTCAAATGTGTTGCTTAAGTAATGTCAAAGAGCAGATTTAAAATGTAGGGCAGTTTACAGTTCTCACGACACATGGTAGGAAAGCAGTCATTAGAATTTGAGCAGTGTTTCTGCTTATTTTCAGAAAGTATGTAAGCTGTAAACATGAATGACAGATAAGCTTTGCATCTTGGGCAATGTGAAATTAAATTACAGCAATTTAAGGTAAAATACATGAAGAATGCATGAACACATGAAGAAACATTCTATTTGCTAAAACCATCCTCTCTTCTTTACTCTATAATGCTTTAGATTTTTAGTCTGAAACATATAATGTCAGTGTTCCTTAGTCAAAAACATGTGATTGCTGTTGGAGAGCACAGTATCCAGTATTTCCAGTTTCACTTTTTTTTTTCAACATAACCTCTGCAAAACTGCATGAATTTCCTTTTATATTGATGTAAGTCTTAGTCAAAAGGTTCATGTTTCAAAAATGTGTAGCTTCTAAAAGCATGAATTTGATGAAAAAAAGCATAATGCAAGCATTTTAAAGGTGGTTCCATGAGGAGGGGTTCTATTAACTGAGGATTCTCTGCTTCTCATTACTATGAAACAGACTTTCTTCCTCAGCTTTGTCTACTTTCTATCTTTTGTGTCTACTCCATCTACTTTCTCAAGGTTTTTAGGAAGTTATTTACTTTAAAACCCCTACTGTACCTGACAACTTTGAGTGAAGGTGACAAAGTGGATAAAAATTTGCTGAGAGATGCCAGAACAATTACTGAAGCCTTGTTTCTTTGGTTAACCAGCTTTAAAAATGGGAGAGGAGGGAGAATCACAGTGATGTGGAACCACAGGTTATTTACCAAAAAATATAGTCTGTGGGAGAGCGTTGTGGGTCCTACTGTTGTTTCAGAAAGAAATTCAGTAAATACAAGCCTTTATAAAAACCTTACACAATGAAAATCATAGCCATATTAATTAACAATTTTACAGATTAAAGCTTGCTTGGTTGATCTACAGTTTTCATCAAAAGACAGGTGACCCAGTCCTCTTTCTGTATCCTTATGTGTGTCCTTTGATCCTTTCCTTTTAATTTTCTTTTTCCAATTCTTCTCTGCATGTAAAATCCAGAGGCTACTCCTGTGTTTATTTCTGAGAGGCCTAACTTTCAGCCACTGCTCTTTCACGTCTCCTGTCTCCTTCCTGTCTGCACATAAGAGCATGAAAAAGTAATGGAAAGAGTCACATATTGCTTATTCTGCAAATAAGCTCTTAGTGGTGAAGAAAAGGAAGATTTTCTAGTACTTTAAGACCTAAGAGAACAACAGAAAGGCATAAAGAACCACCTTGTTCAGAAAATCCGCAAATCTAAATGTCAGGACTGAAGATGAGTAAAGCACATAAAACATGATGAATGACCATCCTCTAGTTTTGGACAAAACACAAATTTCCACTACTTCAGAGAATTTTTACATAGTATCTCTCTAATATGATCATATTTGATGATCAATGTTTTCTGACCTTCTATACATAGTTTCATTTAGTGATTTCTTGTAAGGTCTGTATTTATCTCTACTTCTCACACTCTCATACCCATTTCTGAAGCAGTGAACATTTTCTAAGTAATTTGTAATGTCATGATTGCTTCATAACATCCATTCTAAATTTAAAAGTTCTAGAATAATAAATAATATATCTTCTCAATAAAATAATATTTCCTCCCTATGCTAAATATTTCCATATAGTGTAGAAATAGAAAAAATCTCCTGATTGCACTGGAACTGATGTCTTGGCTCTCACACAATGCATAAGAGATCAGCAGAGGTAGTTAAGTGATGAGAGAAGGAAATTAAATAGACAATATATTTCAAGAAGTTGATCAAAATTTTAATATTTTTTTTAGACTCAAACATAAGAGATGTAAGAAAGATCAAACGAGACACTTGAACAGTACAGGCATTTCTGTAATTGTGGCAAGAAATCCTTTACTCTGTATTGCAGAATGCCACATCTCATACCCTCAAGCCTCACTTTAACTTCCTCTCAGTGTCAGCATGTGAATATGACATACCTGCGCTCATTTTCCTCTGAGACAATTTAGAAAGCCCAATTTAATTTTTATTCACTACTTGCCTCAGAAACCAAACAATTGTATGCCACCTTCCAAGACAGACGGTCTCTATAAGACATTACAGACGAGGCTGTGGTCTACAGGAATGTCTTTTCCAGGCAGACACACAGTTCAGACCACAGAATCACAGAACTGTTGAGGCTGGAAAAGACCTCTGAGATCATCAAGTCCAGCCTGTGACCCAACACCACATCGGCTAGACCACGGCACTAAGTGCCACATCCAGCCTCTCCTTAAACACTTCCAGGGAGGGTGACTCCATCATTTCCCTGGGCAGTGCATTCCAATATCTGACCACCCTCTCCGTGAGGAAGTGCTTCCTGAGATCCTGAAGGAAATTATCCTGAAATAAAGATGGCATAGGTGGAAATGTAAAATATGTCTCTCTTCCTCCACCCACCCTGCAAATAAACCATCTGAAATTTCAACACAAAATAAATATGTTTGCTTATTCCCCTAGAGAAACAGCAAAACAAGCAGAAAAAACTGCTGGACCTTTAAAGCTCATGTTGTATCAGCCATTCAATCTTGATATTACAGCTATTTTATTTTTTTTCCACTGAATAGTCAGTTGAAGAAAGTGAGTATCAGAATCCAGAAACTAAATTGAGAAATACTTTACAACAGATTATCCTTCAAGTGTGTTTAAAATCTGTTAGTGACATAAAGGTAGAATGTTTTAATTAAGAGATTTACCTTAATGGTTCTACTAACAAATGCCTTGTAAAACATTTATGGAAAATCAATTTAGAGCTACTACACTATCATAATCACGAATTTTCAAAAGTCCCTAAATGCTTATTTACATAATAGACCATAATGATTCTCAAGTGATCATTTATTTCTACCACACAAATAACATGCAGGTCTAGAAGCTCTTCATAAGATGCATTTGCCTAGATGTCCCAATATGTGTGTGAAAAATTTGCTTGGCCATTTATGATATCACCAAATAATTTGGTTGTTTATTTGGTGTTTTCTTAGTTTTGTCATTTCTAAACAGAAACAAACACAGTTTCTATGTGTACTCATTACGCAGGTACTCCTGTCACTTTCTAGCACTTGTAAAACTTGGAAAGACATGGACTACCTAGGGATAAAGTTCTGGCAACTGAGGTTTCAAAACTTGCATACTGACTTGATGTGGGATGTCAAAACTAGTTTCTACTTTTTCTGAGTCAGGCAGTTATATGCAATACAAAACTTAAAAGTGATATAGCTTTACTGAGTTTATTGAAAGATGCAAAACAGAATCATGAGAAAGGACTTTTTTAAACAAGTTCTACCTGGCAAAATATAGTTTTAAGGAATGTTTTCAGAGAGATCACTGAGTCCTTGAATATGGACCAGTCTTCTTGGGCCCCTCTCCCCTTCAGGGCTTCATCTCATGGTACTCCACTAAGCAGATCCCTGAAGAGGTCAAAGTCCGCTCTCTTGAAGTCCAGGGTGGTGAGTTTGCTGTGCCCTGAGGATCCTGAATTCTAACATTTCATGACTGCTGCAGCCAAAGCTTCCCTTAAGCTTCACATTATCCACCAGCCCCTCCTTGTTGGTGAGAACAAGGTCCAGCACGGCACTCCTCATCGGTTTCTCTACCACCTGGAGAAGGAAATTGTCTTAAATGCATTACAGGAATCTTCTGGATTGCTGGCACCCTGATGTGCTGTACTTCTGACAGATATTCAGGTGACTGAAATCCTTCATGAGGACCGACGCAAAGCTGCTCCTACCTATCCACAGAGGGCCTCATCTGCTCAGTCGTCTTGGTCAGGTGGCTTGTAGTAGACCTCCACTATGATATCGCCTTCCCCTGCTTTTCCTCTAACCCTCATCCATAAGCTCTCAGTCAGCTCCTTATCCAACCCCAGGCCAAGCTCCCTAGATTCCAGCTGGTCATTGACATGGAAGGTGACATCCCCTCCTCTTCTCTCCTGCCTATCTTTACTAAAGAGCCTGTACCCATCTATTCCTGTGCTTAGGTCATAGGAGCTGACTCACCATGACTCAGTGATGCCTATAACACCGTAACCTTGTAGACATGCACACATCTCTAACTCTTCTTGTTTTCTTCCTGTGCTCCATGCATTTACATAGAGGCATTTAAGTGGGGCCCCTCTTGAAGCCAACTTACTATCTGGAATCCATTATCTCACACTTCATGTGCTCTTTCACTGGCCTGCAATCCATCCCTGAAGCCAGGGCATTTATTTCCAGCACTGACCTCAAAGCAAGATAGATTGAGGATCCCCTTCCTCTACAAATTTAGTTTAAAGGCCTCCTTATCAGACTGGCTAGTCTTTGTCCAAACATGTTCTCCCATTCTCTGAAAGATGTACCCCATCAGCGCCCAGAAGACCAGGTTTCTTAAAGTGACTGTGGCACCACTCCTGTTACCATTCATTGATTTTCTTCATTCTGTCAGCCCTTTCAAGCACCTTGTCTTTGACTGGGAGGATTGATGAAAAGACTACCTGGGAACCCAAGTTCTCCACTGCCTCTCCTCGGGCGCTGTAGTCCCTCTTGATGGTTTTTAGGTTGCTTCTGGCTGCATCACTCGTGCCCACGTGAAACAGCAGCAATGGATAGTAGTCTGTGGGATATACCAGGTTTGGTAGTCTCTCAGTAAAATCATTAATCCTAACCCTCAGTAAGCAGCAAATCTCTCTAGATGGCAGGTCAGGTGGGCAAATGGGTCTTCAGTACCCCTCAAGAGAGAGCTTCCCACTACTATTACCCACCACTTTTTTTGGATGAACTTCTTGTTACTTTGGGAGCTGACGTGGTCACCTTCCTGTGCTCTGAGGTGTCTATTTCAGCCTTTTTTCCCCTCTTCATTCTGCAGAGCCATGAAGCGGTTCTGCAAGGGCCCCTCAGTCTTTGAGGGAGGTTTCTTCCTCCTCCTGGATCTTATGTGCACAAGTTCACATTCCACAACATTGTTGGCTTCCTCCTTTTTTTTGGTTGTGTCAGTGGAAGAACTTTTTGCTCTTTGGCCAGAGGCTGTGGTACCACTGCTGCATTCCCTGGTTTCAGCTATCTATCTCCTTTTCCAGCTCCCTGATGTCATGCAGCCTTGTGACTGTCTCCTGCAGCACTGTCACCTGCTTCAGGAACTCTGCCATCGGAGCACACCTTTTGCAGATGGGTTTGCTACATATCCCTTCCCCAGGAGGAAGGTCTAGGCACTTCCTACAGGCTGAAGTCTGGACTGCAGCCTCGACTTTGAGCAGCTCCATCTGAGTGGAGGCATCAGTCACCACTGGGGCGAGTGGTGTAGATCCTCTGGCCTGAGCTGCAGCCTTGGCTTTGTGACGAGTGCTCACCATTCTGTCTCCTTCCAGGAACAAGGTTCACCTCAATCTGGGCACAGCACTGACTTGCCATTGCCTTACTCCTTGAGTAGTTCAGTTTTCCCCTCAGGGCAGGAGAGGGACCACTTAGAGTGCTTGAACATAACTTGTGCACTGGCAGAGGATCAGGGCCCTGCCCTACCAGCCGCAGCACTCACTGGGGCATATGCATGCACTGTTTGCTTGCCCCCTCCTCTCTGTGCAGCGACTGTCACTGCCCTCCCTGGGGCTTCTTATAGCCTGGTGAACTGATCCACTGTGGGTGGTGCTGGCTCCACGCACACTACTTCAACAGCTCACCCACAAGCTGCTGGCTGGCCCCTGGCATAGGCAAGCAGCTTTTCCTGGCTTCCAAAAAGCCCCCCAAAAAAGAACTTTTCATTGGCCTTTTTTGCTTGAGATCCCTTTCCCAGAGCAGTCTTACCTGCCCTGAAACTGGTCCCCACAGCAAGTGACTGTTGGTGCATTAATGCCTCGTTTAGATTCACCCCGGATTGTGCTGGCTCGGCCCATGCTACCTCAACTTGGAAGCCTAACATGTGGAGGAAGGCGACTGGCATTCTGAACCATCTCAAGATGAGGGTCTGATTCACAGAATCACAGAAGGTTAGAGGTTGAAAGGGACCTCAAAAGATCATCTAGTCCAGCCCTCCTGCCAGAGCAGGATCACCTACAGTAGGTCAGGAGCGTGTCCAGGCAGGTTTTGAATGTCTCCAGAGAAGGAGACTCCACAACCTCCCTGGGCAGTACAGATTCAGTTTGTGCTAAGAGGTAGTACATAGAAGAAAGATATAAGATCCTTAGACTGCCCACATAAAACTTGGGCTAAATATTAAATATTGTGTGAGAGAAACAAAATAAAATATCCCATCCAGAAAAAAACTTTGACAGTACTGAGGACCATGATATTATTCATCTCTAGTCAGGACAGTTTTGTCTAGCAGCTAGTATTAGATTTTGATCAATATCTATTTTTCTAATGTGATTATAAACCAAATGACTGTATCATCATTGTACATTCCCAGTTAGGATTTTCTTTATCTTCTTCAGCTTCCATATATTGATTACATGATTATTTAGTTATCTAATCAACCAGGGCCATGATAATTTACTAAAATATAGCTAGAGAATGTAGCTAAGAGGTGAAAGTGATCACAGAAGTTTAAACTGCTGCTGCTATGTTGAAAAAGATATCATCTAACAAGAACAGTGCTTCAAAAGATATCATCAGAGCTTTATTCAACAACAGATGACTTGAGTTTCTTTGACTAATAATTGGTTAAACAGTTGTCATTAGTACGGAAGGACCTCAAGTGCCCTAACTGGGTTGAGAATTCGCAAAACATAGCGGTGCATCTGGACCCTAAAAAAGCTTTTTAATATTTCTGTTCTACAGAATGCCAGAGAGGTAAATAAAAATTAGGAGCAAAACACCTAGCCCTTGTGATTGAAATCATGATGTCAGATGAATACTTAAAAAATCCAGTATCTACTTAACAGAATATATATGCAGAGTAATTTTTTGTTCCCTTTATAGTCATGTTCTATAACAGTAGAAGGATCTTCATTAGAATGATTTATCATCAGATTCTGACTTCAGAACTCAATTCATTCAATCACATTTACAAAAATATCCTGCCATCACTCTGGGAGACATATAAAAAATTTCTCAAAGCTAACAAATGTTTATCCTGTGCTAGAAGCATAGTGCATATAAAACCAATTAATTATTGCAAAATTCAAAGAAGTAACAATAAGAATTTCAAGCTGCTACAGTCTTTATCTGTGTGTATTCAGATCAAGTTGCTTCACTTTTAAATTCCCTTCCTAACCACTACATCAGGAATTCCTGTCATGGCCTAACTCTTGTGGATTCAGTACATATATGGTGCCAGCAAAATTACACAATTTCTATTGTAGACCAGTAAAGGTCTTATCTGCTTTTTCTTATGGGCAGAACTGGACTCTAAGCTGTTGCAAACTACATGATGTTCACAGATTGCCAGGTAGAATAAAACTGTAGATAGTCATTGTATCAGTAAATGATTACAGGTTTTGAATTTTTAAAAAGTCAACTATAGTTCCTAGAGATCATTTAGTGTAAGTTTTAATTGCTGTATGTTTCCACCTTCAGAAGATTTCCCTTCAAAACCATTCTTGTCCATCATACTGTCTTCACAATGACTATCAACAACATTGAACTTTACTTAATACATACGCAACCATTCAGCTTGAAAATATCTATGTCAATTGTTAAGAACAAGTTGCACGTTTGTGAGCAATAAAGCCCATTTTCAGTCTCCTCTTCCAATTCATGAGCTGATTCTGATTTCAGAGACCATATTCTGTGTTTTCTTAGCAGTTAAACATATAATTAGACCCAAATATGATAATTCCTTTAAATTCCCTGATAGCAATCTGTTCTTCTTACTCTCCACAGAAAGATGAATTAGCCAGCTATTTAAAGTATGTTTAATACTGAAGCTCTGTGGAAGCTAAATATTCATTTTTGTGGCAGGTTTTGAGGTTTTTCTTTTTGCTTTTGATCCATGCTAGAAAGAAAGGCAGTACTTTTTAATACATATCAAAGGTGTGCTGAAATATCTATGAAGAAGCGAGTTTTCAAATTTTTCCTTTTTTTTCCCCTCTGTTTCTTTGCTCTCACACTTTTTTTTAATTGTTTCCTCAAGAATTAAAAGCTCAGGATTAAAGAAAAACCCTTCCTGGTGAAAATTTTACTGAAGCTACTGTAGCTCTGTGACATATCACATTCAATGAACCCGTATTTCAAAGAAATCTCATTTAAACAGAAGAATGACTGTTATCCCTTTACTATTACTGTGCATGTGTCCCCACAGAAGTGCATTAGAGCTTTTTACAGAAAGCATTATGGCAAAAATTGGAGTGGGGGTTAAGGGGCAAAAATTTCACAGTAACGAGTTGTCCATTATGTGCTTGTCCTAAAGCCTTTCACACTGTAGATAGAAGCTTATGCGGCTCTTAAGTGAAAAAATAACGTGTAAAATATTATCCAGCAGCTAACTAGAAACTTTTGCAAAATACCTTACAGAAGTAGATGTTCCAAATATATTTGTGGATGCTGCACATGCTAGCAAACTCTCTGCAGTTGGGTACTCCTCTTTGTGACTGTTGCATCTGTCAGGCCAAATGCAAATAAAGTCAAGTTATATTTGGCTGCAGATACTTTCTGAACTTTCAAAACACTAATAACAATCTAATATGATCTTCAGATGGTGATTGTTACTAACACTCTTCCCTCAATTAAAAAATGCCACTATTAAAACCAAAGATATTGTCTTCCCTTAGCCAATACAGCTTCTTAAAACTTATCCACAAAATGAAACCCATATATTCAAACTTTTACAGTACCTAAAAATGAGATAGAATTTAGGTGTTCTTGAACCGGATGACACAGAAACATATAGGTGTTTTACACTTTCACTTGGTCCTGTTAGACATGCGACTGAAGAAAGAATAGACATCTGTAGACTAAAAGAACTAACGCAGCTCATGAGAGCCTCTCAAAAGTTTGAGAACAAGACTTCTGCTTTCCTCTTACTCCTTTCTGTGGATCCACAGCTTGTCTTCTGCCATTTCCATACTGAAAGCAGCTCCCGACTTGCAGACCTGAATTTGTTGTCTGCTCCAGACGCATTTTTCCTCACTCATTTCTCTGTCTATAACCTCACATCCTAGCACTAGACATGGTAAGTCCAGATACACTGAAATGCTGACTCTTCCTCCAATTTTTGGCTGCCATTTTGCCTTCCTTTGGACTGTCACATTTCCTACTCTCCCTAGTTTTTGATCTTAGCTCATTTAGACTCATTTAGAACAGCTTCTGTCCTGACCTGGAACCTGATGTGCACCTAACCTCTGAGCCTGATCATGCATCTCTCTCATTCCTAATTTGGTCATAACACAAGAAAAAGAATAGAAATTATTACCTTGCACTAGAATATTATTCTAAATAATCGTTCCCCCTAATTATTGAGACTAGGTGTTGGTAAACAATGCTCCTATTTTAATCTTTTCTTTAAATAATGTCACATATTCTTTTTTTGTCTGAAGATCTCAAAAAGAACCATGACTACAAATTAGCTCTGAGTTTTCAGTTCCAGCTATTGGATTTTTCTTAGTACTCAAACAGCACCATGTTATTTTGATGCTTACAATAAGAGATGTATATTTCATTTAGCTCTCTACTTCTGCATTAAAAATCATGGTCTGTCTGTCTTACAACTACTAGTTTAAAAATCAGATTGCAATAATGCATTTTATTTTCCAGCTAAGCATATATTTAAACATTGCATGAACCTGGCTCACTTCCAACACCTATTTTATTAAAGCCAGCTGTGAAGTAATTATTGAACATGCTAAAAATGTCTTTTGAGAGTAGAACAATATGAGATTTGTCCAATTTTGATTCACGCACCAAGCTTTGATAAATACCACACACCAAGAACTTGCTCTCTTATGAAATGGAGTCTCTAAACAACTTCAGAAACATAATTTCTGAGAACTGTGGGAATCTAGGTCAAGGACTGATTGAATGAAGGCAAAATAATGAAGAAAACACAAGTAAAAAGATTCAGTTTGAGAATAAAAATGTACAGTATATAATGCAAATTATGTTGCAAATGTAGTTTCTTTTTACAGAAGTAAAATGTTTTCTTTCTTTGGGATTTGTAACCTAGTCACACTCTCACAGAGATGTTATATATTTCTGATGAGTTTCCCACGCTTTATATGCTTTTCAGGCACATTTTGATGCATCTTTTTACACTATATGAACTTCTCACATGCATTTGCACAAACATCTGAGGCATTCATTTTTAAGTATAAATGATAAGTGATTGTATCCAAGAGGAGCATGGCCTAATTTTGAGTTCTTTATGATTACTTATACATTTCCTAGAAAAAACAAAATTCACTGCTCTGGCAATAAGATTCTATTTCATTCTGATATATCATGCTAATGGACAAATGTGTTTAAATTCCTACTGATATCTATTGTTGGCTAGATGCAGTCCAGCTGCTCCCTGTTAAAAATTGTGATTAGAAATTAATATAACTATCCTATGCATTTACAGCTTGAGATCTGTAATATATGAAGATCATTCCTAAAGGGACCATGCTTGTGAATGCCTTATTTAATTAATGCCCAAGGGAAAAAAAGAAAAAGGAGGAAAAGTACTGCAGCAGTATTTATTCTGAAACTGTAGTGATGTTAAACATTCCATGCTAGGTTGAATGGCATGTATTCATCTGACTAGCAGAGTGTCTTACTAAGAACAAACGGTTCTGTCTGCCTTAAGGAAATGGATTTGGGAATGCACAGTAAATTTCTATTTCATTTTCTCTATTGACTTATGCAAGGCCTACCACCACAAACATCCAGGGATCTTTCTTGTATGCAGATCAGCTTTGTGCATGGGTTAAACAGAATTCTAACTGCAGTAATGTCTTTAGGCTTGTGATGAGAAGGATGCCATGCAGCATGAATCTGTGCAAGTCACACCAATAATTTGTGCTGAGACTGACACCTCCTTTTTTATTCCTAGCTGCTACTTGTATGTGTAAGAAGATAAAAGTATGTGTGGTGTGAAGAGGGTACATGCAACAGCTACGTATCCAAATACTGCAGCAGATTAAATTGGACTGAAATCTTGTGCTCATCCCAGACAATAGGTTTTTAATACCATGAGAAATTTGAACATCGATCACTACAGAGTTTAAAAGGTTTGGAAAAGAAATTTAATAAAGCAAAACCAACAAAACGGTACTATACCGTGCGATGGTGCATTAGTACAGCGGAAAGCACCTTCATATACATACCACAAGATTAAAAGTACTGTAGCAGTCCCAGGCCAATCTCTCTTTGGACTGGAAGTTGCAGCTGGAGGAACACAAGCAGACCAGGATAAGAACAGGGTCAGCTCCTCCCTGACCAACTGTGGATGCTGTTTGGTAAACCAGTAGAGAAGAAGCCCATGATAAAACTACCAGGCTTAGTTGTGAGCCAGTCCTTACACAGTAAGCTCCTTGGGAGAAATGGGCCAGATTGGTGTCAGTAAAAGAAACCCAAGAGATCAGGAAATACAGTGTTCCACAGAGCTGCTTCTGTCCTTAGCGCAAAGGAAACTGCTACGAAAGTTGGACTTGTTTTTGCTAAAGCTCAGCTGCTAACTGAAACTTGAACAAACACTAATAAGGAAGGTCCTTTTGTGTAAATGAGAGCTTATTTTGTTGAAATATAAATCTGAGAAAATTTAAAAGTTCAACCCCAAATATATATTCCTGATCACACCAGTAAAAATTTCCATACTGCCAGTACCAACAATGTTATTTCAGTATTTCATTACAAAGAGACTAGCATGCACTTAATGTCACACTGAAGTATTACATTGTGATAAAGATTGTTAAACCTTTATCATTTATTGCTGAACAACTTAAATGGATAAAAATCTGCAGATGTGAAGGTTCCATGGACAAAAATGAAGTGGGCCATGAGCAGGAGCCCAGGGAATTTCACCTGGCTTGGCCCAGAACACTGTGACAACAAGGAGCCTCCAGCTCTGCTCAGCAAGGCGCTGATGCCAGGCACGCAGCAGGGCTCTGCGCTGGCCTCCCTGTGGCAGGAGGCTGAAACGGAGGCAGCCCCTTCTCACCTCAAGCCCCTTCCCACCTAAATTTTTACTGTTATCTTGCTTTCCCACCTGCAAAACCCGACAGCAGCAAGACCTGCACAGTCCCAGGCTGGGCTCCATGCTGCCAGCTTGGTGCTGGGGAAGCCTATGCTGGCTGTCCCTGCAGAGGGCCTCGTCCTACCCAGCAGCGTAGGCCCAGCCCCGGGGGGGGCAGCCAGGGCCCCTGCCAGGCAGAGCAGTGGAGACAGGGATGGCCAAAGGCCCAGGGCAAGGTGGCAGGGAACATTGCAAGCCTGGGGTCAACCCTGGGCCTCTCCCAATGGCCACCAGCAGGACGGCTGCCCAAGTGGGCTCTAGGCCAGCGTCTCAGAGAGGAGAGACACATGATGTGATATCAAAGACAGTGTGGTGGTCACCTAGGCGTGAGATGGGATGCCCATCAAGCATCTCAAGGTAGAAGTCCTTCCTTAACTTACACCATCTATATGAAATGTCCAGACTAAAGTAACCATTTATGCACTCGGTATGGCAGTGGTGCCTCTAGAGGACACCCTTCCTGAGGACAAGTATCTTCCTGTGAATCTGTGGACACCTCTTAGCCGCTCACCATGGATCAAGCCTTGGTGGCTTGGGCAAGATGCCTGGCTTCTTGCTGGCTGCAGCAGCTGGATCTTATTCCCAGATTGCCTTCCACATCTGTCCTGAGTTTTTTCCTTTTTTCATAGTTTAAATGGTTAAAAATTTAAGTGTGAAGAAATGCTGCAGTGTTGGCCTTGGTCTTTCTCTCTGTTTAGGAAAAAAGAAAGTTTTTCATCCTGAGATGATACTTACATCACAGCTAAAGGATGCTTCTGCTCAGCCCAGCACATCCAGACTAGGTTCCAGTTTCTTTTTCAGGAGTAACACAAGGATAGCATGAGGTGACATTCGTTTTAGGCAAATTATCTGTGGCATCGAACTTGAGACAAAATACCTGCATTCCTCTTCACCAGAGATCCCTCCCACAGACCACATCCTGCATTGAGCTCCCTATTACTGTAGATTTACTCATTGCCTTCATAAGCTGTATCTTGGCTGCCGTATAAAAGTATTCTCCAAATCATCTTTCAGAAACCATCTGTTTCCTGCAGCAGAGAAGTAGTACTTGGGACCAAGATTCTTGAAAGCAGCTATTTTCATGCTGTGATGACTTCTTTCGTTTACAAGCTGCTACAGCTATGCTGCTTTTACCAAAAAAAAAAAGGGGGGATTTTTTTCCCCAATTTCTCCTTTAACAAGAAGGACAATCCCCAGGGCTCAACATCTGTTGTGGCATGGCAGAGAGTGATGTGATTCATTCAAACTTTAAAGCTGATGATCACTCAAGTGGGTGAATAGAATAATGCTCTTTGTGGTGGAGTGGGCAAGATTCCAGGCCATGTCATTTCAACACCTTTGAAGCCCGAATCAATGACCCTAGGGATGATCATAAACTTATGATCAGCTCTGACATCTTCAATTTATCTTTGGTCAGCTAGTTTTAACAGTTTTCCTCATATCTCAATAAAAAAACAATGTCTCAGACTCACCGTAAAACCTGCAGAAAGGCAGGTTTATCGCCATGAGCAGGAAAAAAATGTTTTGACAGGCACTTAGAAAATAGAGTAGATAGCTATATTTAATGTCTGAAAGTCTCAGCTGTGATGTCACCCTCAACTAATTATAAAACAATAACAATAAGATAGGCAAGCATAATCAAACCTCTTCTGTGATCATATTAGTTGTTTTCTGCATTTGTTCTGTGTTAGAAATTAATATTTTTTCAGCATTTTTCTGACGAAAATTTCCTCATTTTTCACCAGGATATCTACTATCTTACACAGAGATACTGCATCAGGAAACAGCAAAGCCTTTCTGAAATCCTGCTTTTTCTTTTTCAGTAAGGCTTAATAGAACAGGTAGAAAGAACAATTACATAATAGAAACAATATACATTTTCTCTGAGGGGAAAGCAAAAAGAATATGCTGCTTTAGGTTTCATAGATATTTTTTTAACTTTTCCTGAAAAAGCAATAAGATATCTGTGATATTCTACTTAATCTAGTAAAATAATGAATGTCATTCTTCAAAGAGGCCATTTTCCTTCTAAGAATTTTGCTGCAATTCCTAGCGCAGCACTGATGGGGAGTTCATGAGAAGGAAACCATTCCAAACCTGCCGAATCTGTCTTTTTCCATATGCAACCACTATGTTCTCCAGGCTAAAAAAGAAATAGGACAAGTAACTATACCACTGAGACTAAGTCGAGCTCTCTGACTCAAAATCCTCATTAAGAAAGGTAGGCCAATAACACTTCTTACAGACATTGGCAGGTTAGCCAGGATTTGTGCAATAGTGGTGCACAGGTAATGTACCCTATTCACCTTCTATCATATCAACTAATATCTCAAAAGAACCATATAATGGTTGTGGGTTATCTGTGTGGCCTTTAAAATTCTAAATTTTTTTTTTTTGCTTTTCTACATTCTTCTGAGGATTAAATCATGTCACTTTTTTGACAGTTCATCAACTTTCAGGGCCAAAAGGACAGAAATCTAACATGACACAATAAAGCTAAACATGGTACAAAAGACATCTATGTTGCAAAACAATTTTTTTTTGAGTTAGTTTAATGTTTGTATTTTTTTTAAAGTACCAAAGAGAAACAATCTAATTTTCAATGCATAAACATTTTCTTTAATTAAAAAACTGAAAAAGAAAAATAATTCAACAAAGGATGAAAGAGCTTTTAGCTTTTACCGTCTAAGCACAATGTTCATAAAAATGGCAAATACTGAATTAAAGGACTGATTTAAGTTCACCTGCCATTTTTAAAGTCTTCCCAAACAGAGGCATTACAAATATGCGTTATTGTTACTAGGCAGTTTTATGAACTTGCAACTACGTGCTTACTTGCTAATATTTTATAGCCTGGTTAGGGGAACCGTATCATAAGCAGCTGACAATAATTTCTCTGAATCCTAAAATTAAAGACAGGATCCGGTGCACTCTTAAAAGAAATAAGCAGAATAAGTGACCTTTCTGAATCAAAAGTTGTCAATCAGAAAAAGAATGTAAAGAGGAGATCTTATCTTTTTATCAACTTGTACATTTTCCCCTTTTCATTATTTCTTCTGTAAGAATGGCTATACAGTTGATTTTCTGAAAAGGGGCAATTTGACTGATTAAACCAGGCTGCTGCACTTTAAATATGCAACTGGTTACCATGGCAACAGTTTTACTTTGACACACAGCTTATCTTGTTTTAAAGAGTACAGCCTGTTGTTATGGCAATTTGGAACTCCAATGTTTTTGCCCTCAAAGAAACATAACATAATAAAGCACTAGTTTAAATGTGTTCAATAATTAAAAATCTATACCTGATTTAATATTTTGTAGCATACTGTAGGTTCTCAAATTTAACAAACTGAACTCGATTGGAACAGAGAAAGAAAGAACTGAAGTTCACGAAGAAATAAGGATTAAGATATTTTCTAGCGCTGAAAGGCAAAGGTAGATTGTAGAAGCATTTTGTAACAGATGAAATTTCATTTGTTAATTCACTGTTTTCTGCCTTCATGAAGAAAGACATTACTTCTGATCTTGCAGATTTCTTCAGAAGTAAAATCTAAATAAATGGATACAGAAGAACAAATGCAAATTATCCCCCAAAGCTCTTAGTATTACAAGCAGGATGAATATTCTAACAGAAATTTCATAAATAGTAACAGTAATGATCAGAATTCTGCTCTAAAATAGTTTCGAAAAAGAAACATTGTTTAAGACCTAAACATACACACTTCTCCCTACTGATACAAACACTTCACATTACATGCTATGTAATCGTGCACAAGCCTGCCTATTTTAAGAACGAAACGTAGCCTTTTGCTACATTCCTTTCACTTCAATCTTTGGAAAAACACAATTAAGCAAGAGCTGGAATGGTCCTGGGAGAAGAGGAGGGATCTGAGGGACATCTAACCATCCAGAACCTGGAAATACAAGCAAATTAGGAAGGAACTCAATCCACTTATCCAGCCCTCAAAAAAGCAGTAGAAGAGGGCTCTGCATTGAGGAAATAAGCTCAGTCAGCATTCACCTGCTGGAGTTACAGCCATTTTTTGATGAAGTAGCCTTACACTTTTGAAGAGAAACTTTCACTTACATATTTCTCAAGTCCTGAAGCAGATAAGCCCAATGCATTAGTCCTATTTCTACTTAATTTCTTGTAGAAATAGCACTTTAAGAGTTCCACAAGGAAAAACGGGTCAGCAGAAGAACCTCAGCAGAATCTAGGCATGACCAAACCCTTCCTACCATCTGCCTCTGAATTTCATCTGCGAGGGTGCCACCCTTGGCTTTGAGTCCTGTAAATATATGCAACATGGTTATACTGTTCTTTTTCAAATTTCTTTCAAAACCATGTGTTTCGCTGAGTGGTTCATCTAGCTCAGTATTCTGTCCCAAAAACAACCATAAGCAAATGGTCAGTGGAGACTATGGTAAGGGAAAGAAGACCTAATGCTCATCTGACATGTGTTTTCAATGCATGAGAATTCTCTGGCCTGCTCTAATTTGTCTGTTTAATAACACGCTGCAGACTTTTCTTCCAGCCACCTACATTCACATCATCTTCTTCCATCTACAGTGTTTCTACACTTGGGTCCGTATGCACATACACTGGCCCATATACAACAGAGAGATGGCATAAGTCTTTTCTTCAGCAAAAATCCTTCCTCTTTGGCCCAATTTACTGATAAAATTCAGCTGCCCTTTGCCTCAACAAAATGTTTACTTTAGATACAATATTTCTCACCATTCTAGATTGCATCTAAAAAAATGTCAATTCTCTGGAAGGTAATGGTTTAAGCTTATTCTGCAAACGAGGGTTCTGAAATCTGATACTAAGAAATATTTTATTTTTAAGCAAGAAAAGACTTGATTCAAGCAGCAGTCACAATCTCTAAATTAAATTTACATCCAGCACACATAAGGACATAACTTTCTTCTCACCATTTTCTGTTGGAGATTTTGAGCTAGTTTATGTAATTCTCGTAATTTGTCTGCCCCCTCTTCCATAGACCATAAACTCTCCTTTTGTTCGTAAGTGAGGATTACCAGTGAGGATTAATGAGGGTTACAAACAAGAAGTGAAGCTGTGCAGGGAGAAAAATAGAAAGGCCAAAGCCCACCTAGAGCTAAACATGGCCACTGTGGTGAAGAATAACATGAAAAGTTTCTATAAATACATTAACAGGAAGAGGAG
>NW_009702005.1:18178-18475 GCF_000703405.1 Apaloderma vittatum
GTGGATTACACCCTTGAGTGCTGAGGGAGCTGGCGGGTGTGGTTGCTAAGCCACTCTCCATCATCTTTCAGCAGTCCTGGTTAACCAGGCATGTCCCAATGGACTGGAGGCTGGCAAATGTAGTGCCCATCTTCAAGAAGGGCAGGAAGGAGGATCCTGGTAGCTACAGACCTGTCAGTCTTACCTCAGTGCCAGGAAAGGCGATGGAACAAATAATCTCAAGAGCCACCACAGAACAATTAAAAGCCAATACGGAGATCAGGCTGAGTCAGCATGGATTCATAAAGGGCAGATCCT
>NW_009702006.1:0-210 GCF_000703405.1 Apaloderma vittatum
TGAAGACTGCCCCCCAGACTCACGCTGGGGCAGACTGCCCCTCGTGAGAGGACTCATATTGGATAGTTTGTGACAAATTGCCTCTTGTGAGTGGACTTGCGTTGGAGAAAATGTGTGTGAAGATTGTCTCCTGTGAGAGGGACCCCACAACGTCCCAGAAGAAGCAGCAGCAGAGGAAACAACATCAGATGAACTGACCATAACCCCCAT
>NW_009702007.1:0-3956 GCF_000703405.1 Apaloderma vittatum
CAGCTGGCCCGGCTGTATGCCCTCCCAAGATTTTGCCCACTCCCAGCCTACTGCTGGGGGAACATTGCAAAACCACTGCCTCGGTGCTGTGTGAGCACTGCTCAGCAGTAGCCAAAACACTGGGGTGCTATCAACACCCTTCAGCTACCACTCCAAAATCACAGCACCGAGAGAGATGCTGTGGGAAGATTAAATCCACCTCAGCCTGACCCAGTACACATTCACATATTTCAAAACAAGCAGAACACTTTTCATGTGCTCTACAGTTTTCATCAGTTTTGAAATTCAGCAAGCAGGAATTTTCAAATGGAAAAGCTCCTTGGAGAGTCTGAATATTTCTAAAAGCACTGAACTAAACACTCATGTACCAAATACTACTCTCGCTTTGTATCAGGCTTTGCAGTCTACTGGGAAAGCATTCATCTTCAGCTCAAATCACAAAAAAGTTAACATGGTGCTAGCAGAGCAACAGTATTTGTGAGTGTTAGAAAAGTTAACAATCTACATTAAAAAACCCCACACATTTCCATAAACACGAGTTAATGGGACAGCACGCAAAACAATACGGAACCAAAGACCACTCAGGAGTGGCTCTGTCTTAAGTAAAAGTATTTGCTGTACAGCTCCGGTACCCTGTCTGCCTTTGGCAGAGTTTTTAGACCTTAAGAGAAACAGAGGTAGAAGACAGATATACTTTATAACATTTTAAAAACTTAATTTGCGTATTGGTCTGTGTTTGATCCTCATTTGTCACCGAACTCAAACCGATTATCAATTTGAATTACAGGCCCCTGTTCTCTTATCAAAATTATTACTATAGCTCCAATATATCAGCAATGTCTTCAAACAAGCAAAATAACGATAAATCTCCTCTATTTTAGGTAAGAAGAGAAATGCATCATTTTTATTGTACATGTTCTGAGATGACAGCACGTGTTGAAGAAACAAATATATCTACCTGTAGATAGTTATTTAAATTTTTTTAAAACTTTTTAACAAGTTCTCATTCTTATTTCACTTAGAAGCGCACTCCATAAATTCAGGACACTGTCTCATCACTGCTCTGGTTGAAGGGGACTGCTTGAGATGTTATGACAGCAGAAAATTTACCCATGGGAATTCTGCTAGAGGCCTTTGAGAAGGAATATGAGGGTGAAAGAACTGGAGAGCACATTAATCTGATGTACAATCAGAAGCAAAGAAAGTAAAGTCCAAACACTTCTAAACAGATAAGCATCTCTTATGCTGTACACTTCAACAGGATAAATTGTAAGATACTTTCCAAACTTGAAATCAAATGCTTAGGATCTCGTGTAAAACTGAAAGCAATGTCTTACCTTGACCCGAATTATATATTGCTTTCACAGACTTTTTCACCTTCTGTAGTGCAGTTCTGTCTTGATCCAATGCCTAAGATAAGAAGAAATAAAAAACTCTTTATATATTTACTTCATTGATCAACAGAATACACTGTAACATCTTAAAAGAAACCCAAAAAATAAGTAGCTTCACAGGCTGGAAAAAACTGCAGATACAACTTAGTCAGTCTGCAGGAAGGTTCAAAGTCATTTAACTGCTTCAAGATGAATTTAAGAATTGAACTGAAAATACTCTGAAGGTAGGGTAGAGCAGTAGTGCCAGTGCTAGAAGAAAAACACTATTTTAGTTTTGCAATGGACTAAACATTTCATGAAATTGTAATATATTTTGAAAAAATCCCAAGAAATGGTCGACAGATGTTTCTACTACAGCCCTATAGTTTCCGCTACAACTAACTGCTTGTTTACTTCCATTGTTTTCCCACTGTAGTCTTCCAACAACAGATACAGATCATCACACTAACCTCTTGCACCAAACTCCACAACAGAATTTTATACAGTAGATGAAAAGTAGCAATCAAAAGGACTGAGATCTGATTTTGTGCAATATAACATGACTGAAAAGTTGTATTATATAATAATTAATATGCATTTTAAGGATTCCATCATTCTGAATTTCAAATTTTCTGCAATAGTTACAAAATCCAGACGAAAATATTATTAAGTAATGATGAATTTGGGATTAGATTGCTAGGTAGTTTTTTAAGCAATATAACTTTGTGCTATTCACTCTCAATCTGATGTAAGAAATTAAATTAACATGAGAAAGAACTAATATGTTAAAGCAAAAAAACCAAAAGTAAACAGTACTCTAGACGTGGAATTAAGAAACTTAAAAGCCATCTACTGGTACTGTGTGCAATGAACCAGTTAATTTTACTGAAGTGGGATTTTTTGATATTCTGCATATTTAAGATGTTATACATGGTTCCATGCTATCCATGGCAAACTGAAATGTTTAAATAATTTCCTATATTTTTTGCCATTTAGATTATAGACAATTTCCCATCTCACAGGTACGTTAGATCAATTATCTCAAGTTTTAATGAAGCTGACAGTGTCTGCCATTATACTCATATTCAAATCACTGAACATTAGAGAACTTGTACGCAGAATTACTGTCAAGACAGCGGCTCAGATGAGCCTGTAAGCTGTTGTAGACCACAAAATTCATCTAGCAGAGACCTTTAGATTTCAGTTTTATCAAAACAGCTTAATGCTTGGAGCTCCTGCGGATCTGGTATCTGAAGACTGGCAGACCAAGGCAGAACAGCAGCTCCTCTTACAGCAACGTGTCCAGCAACACAGAGGGTCATCGCCAGCAACACTGTGAGTCGAAACCCAACCACAAAAGCAGTTTCCACTGTCAAAGCTGAGATGAGGGAAGTGTATTGCACTGAGCATTAAGAAAGTCCAGCAACCCACAGCAGGAGCTCCAGGTCAGCTGGAGGGTTAAGCACTGGGGATTGGTCATCCGTGGGGGTAACGCTTCCATGGAGAGAGAAAACAATTAATATATTATAAATCTATTTTAGAGTGCCCCAATTTTAACCAGGCAAAATATTACAGTTGAATAATACATGAAAGTCTTAAACAAAAGAAAATGTAGTGTTTCACTGTAACTGAAATCCATCACATTCACAAGTGACGCAACCACTTCCGTAGTAGCTCAGGCTAGTAAGTTTGGAACCACAATTTCTGTAAGTGCTTTCTAACACATTTTGTCTCTAGTTTTGCATTTGCAGAAGAACAACGGATTCAAATATTCGGAACTGCAGATATCATCACTATTTCTGTTCCCCAGTAAAAGAGTGGATTTTACTTGACTTTCATCTTGACTGAATTAAAAATCTGGAATTTTTATAAAATATTAAGAACTCTGTGTTCTTTTTCAAGACAGTGCACAGCAGGTGATTCTCCATAGAGTCATTTGCAGACTCTTGTCAAAAGCTTTTGCTTCTGCCTGCATGCTATGCCAGACAGTTTTTATCATACATTTCTAGTGAAGTTCTCCCCATCTTCAATGATGAGAAAAAAACAATGATTCGCTTGTCTACTGAGAGTTTGAAAATAGAATAATATAAGAACTTAAAACCAACATTTTGGCAAAAAGACAACAGATAATGTTTATGAGACACAGAGATAAAACCTTGTACTAAATTCTAATATCGAAGCAAACAGGACATTGAGGAAGAGAAAACAAACAACTCCAAGAAAGATGGTACTTGTTCCTGAAGATAAGAATCTAGAAGACCAGGACAAACAGACTAGAAAAATCTTCCAAATTGGATTTGATATAGAATTAAATTTAATCACTAACATGGGAGCAGAAGGAAAGGGAACATTCATTATTTTAAGAGAGCAATCACTGAGCAAAACAATATACAGAGATGACAACCACTGCCTGAAGGAGCCAGTGATCTAAGCTAGACAGACATCATAGGTCAATTTTGGATTTTTTTATTTGCAAATACGTGAACTAGTTCTTTTTAGTCCAAAGCTCTTTAAATAAAACGAATCTACACACAATTATAATGATATACCAGGGCAGAGTGCAAAACACCTGGCACAGCAGGA